>NW_016157521.1:170009-207213 GCF_001687245.7 Rhagoletis zephyria | reverse complement strand
AACGATGAGCTGTATGAGCTTTACAACGATATGGACATAGTGCAGCGAATTAAAATACAGCGGCTCCGCTGGCTTGGTCATGTCGTTCGAATGGACACCGACGCTCCAGCTCTGAAAGTATTCAACTCGGAACCCGCTGGTGGTAGCAGAGGAAGAGGGAGGCCCCAACTGCGATGGAAAGATCAGGTGGAGAAGGACTTGGCTTCACTTGGCGTTTCCAATTGGCGTGAGTTGGCACAGAGGAGAAACGACTGGCGTGCTTTGCTGAACTCGGCCAAAATCGCTTAGGCGGTTACAGCGGCAAAAAAGAAGAAGATCAACCTTTTGCGCATTTTAGCTTAAGTGTCCAAGCAAAACCGGTAAACAAATGTTTCACTCTCGCACATAACAAATTATGACTATAAAATTTACTGAAAATCAAGTAGCTTAGATAATACTCATCCCCCCAGCATGACCGACAATACTGTTAATTATGACAATAGTCATAGGATGAATTTTGTCAATAATGTGGGAATAGGGCTGTTAGTATGTAACACTTTCAGTAGAATTTTAATTTATTAGAATTTAAGGTATATTTTGCATTTTAATTAGGATTAAAAGTTTGTACACAACATAATTGTTGCTAGGCAATAAATAAATAAATTGCATCCTCATAAGCATGCATTTTGTATGTTGTTCGAAAGGTTACGCCATTTGGGTGAGATAAATACCCGATAGAGAGACATACTTGGTTGAAAATACTTTTCAAATTCTCTCGGCACTACTAAGCCCCGCCTATTTCGGTTTGACCATCAATTGTTATCGTCGAGCTCAACTAACGGTAGGCCCAAGAAGTGGGCAGTTTCAACAGGGTCGGACCAAAGGGAGAGTGGTGTTAGTTGTGCGGGGTTGAGCTCGCAAGTAGGGCTGGGTAACTCATTGAATTTTCGCGAGTTAACTCAATGACTCAAGCTCATTCTAATGAGTCAGCTCAGTGAGGTGGCACAATTGAGCCATGACACTCTGCTATAGAGGCAACACAGCCTAGGCTTGGTTAGCGCTGTTAGTTAGCAGTGTTGAGCAATTCTTGCGGCTGTTTGCAATTTTAGACAACTATAGAATTCATATTTCTTGAAAATATTTTTACGATTATTTTATAATTAATCGATTAGTAATCGATTAATTAAACACACAAATACGATACAATTAAATCGTAAATTGGACAAAAATAATTGAATAATTTAATCAAATGATTAATCGCTGCCATCCCTACGTTCAATTATTTTGCTTTCAACACAATGTTACGGGTATTAAATTTTACTTTAATAGCACCCATCCCTTTAGCTACAACAAAATCGCCGGACGCAAAAGTCACCATTTGTTCTCTGTTTTCAATTGCCGAAAAAAGTTTAATGTTACTGCACATATGTGAAGAAGCGGTCTAAAATCCACGTGTTATTACTTGCAACTTTTTATGAAGAAGCCACGCTCAAAATCGACTCCTTTTTAGCCGTTTTACACTGCGACTTAATATTCCCTCGCTTACCACAGACATAGCATTTAACAGTACTCCAATCCAGTAATGAAATTGATGGTACAATTGTACTTTTTTGGTAAATTTTGGAAGCCAAAGTACATTGGTACTACACTGACATTTTTGATACAATTTTGTCTAAATACGGCACTGCACCAACATTCTGTCGAAATACCACACTGTGTATACTTGGAAAATTGAATTTTTTTGGATAAAAATATATGCCGATCTTTCTCTACCTCTTAGAAGTAAATACATGGCGTTTGTTAAAAAGAAAACTATTGCTAAAACTACCAAAAAGTGGCTGTCATAATAGGTCTATTCATAAACATTTCCAGTAAGTACTTCCAGCGAGAGCGTAAAAGAAACATGGAGAGTAAAAGTTAAAGGTAGAGAAAATTATCAGAAAGTTATTGAACGCAAAACTTGCAAAAACGTGCAACTTACGCCATTTTGACTTTCTGATGGTTAAGGTTTGGCGCATACAAGTCAACAAACATGCAACATTTTCACTCAGACCGCAAGTATGCCCCCCAATCAAATTAAATAATGTCCATATTCCACAAGCCAATGAGGTGACATATCTAGGAATACACTTGGATAGGAGACTAACTTGGCGCAAACACATATCACCCAAGATTACACAAATGAAGCTAAAGTCAGCTAGCGTGAACTGGCTTATAAACAGTAAATCAAAACTGAAACTAGATTATAAAGTATTTATATGCAGATAACGTAAACAAAAATATTTCTCATACTTTTCGCCCTTCTACACTGGCTGCTGATAACTCGTCTTTACCTACTGACAAAAACAATAACGCAGTAAGAGATGACAGTGAGATGACCGCTGTTGGTACTTTTACTTCTTCTTCATAATCATCTTCTTTAAGTGATAACAAAGATCCAAGCAACAATGCCGCTTGGACTGAAGTTAAGAGCAAAAAGCGTAGGAAAACACTGGTTGTTGTTGGCTCGAATGATAGCACTGAGCTCTCCGTTGCTGTAACAAGTGGGTTCATTTATCTCCGTTTGAGCCGAAAGTTTCTGTTGATGACATAAAAAAGTATGTGCCTAAACATGCAGATGTTGCTATAGATTCTATTTGCTATCCTGCTACATGTTGATAAAATNATTTATCTCCGTTTGAGCCGAAAGTTTCTGTTGATGACATAAAAAAGTATCTGCCTAAACATGCAGATGTTGCTATAGATTCTATTTGCTATCCTGCTACATGTTGATAAAAAAAGATGACCCAGTAAGTAAACACAAACGTATAAACTTTAAACTGGGTGTTGCCTCAACAAATTACCAAAAAATATTGGATGCATCGCTATGGCCTGCTAATGTAAAAGTCAGACCATTTCGTTTTTTTCAAAATGAGGTAGCTCAAACTCAACCAGTGTAATATGTAACAGTTGCGATCGAACTGTTGATTTTAAGGCTGTGCTGAAAATATATTATCAAAATATTCGGGGTTAAGAACAAAATCAAATAAGATACTTCATTATAGTGCACAGGACGCTTATGACGTTCTGGTCATTGTGGAGACCTGGTTGAATTCAAATTTCCACGATAGCGAGTTTTTTGACCCAAACTTGTACGACGTATTCCGCAAAGATCGTGATTCCGTTAAAACTGGCTGTTTGAGGCTGTTCTAATTGCTGTAAGACGAAAATATCGCGCATTTTCGGTGAAACTTAACAATGATGACTCGTAGCTTGATCAGCTATGTGTTTGCATCAAGGGCTGTGAATCTTATGGATCCTTATATTTAATTGCTGCGTATATTCCGCCTAATAGCAACTTCGATTTATACAAAGCACATGTGGATAATTTAGTTGGGCTAGCTTTAGATAACAACGATAAAAACTTGTATGTACTTGGAGATTTTAACTTGTGTAATGTTAGATGGTGTGGTAATTCAAGAAATGCTTGTCTTATCCCCAATAACGTTGTCACTAATCAGGAATCCTATTTTGTAGACAGCCTCCTAAGCCTTAATCTTAACGAAATAAACTGTTGTTTCAATGATTTAAATAGACTATTGGATCTTGTATTTGCAAGTGAAAATATTAGCTTTAGTTTATCGAAGTGCATTTCACCGATTTCTGATGTTGGTATACATCATATTCCTCTAGATATTAATCTAAATTTTTATGAGCTCTCAGCCATATCACCTATTGATAGAAATGTTTTTAATTATGCATCTTGTGACTATCCCAGTTTAAATAACACTCTTTTAGACTTTAAATGGGATGAATTATTTTCTGGCCTGGATATGCCCAGCTGCTTTTCCACTTTTAAATTAACAATGAACAAATTTTGCTTAGATAATATACCGTTAAAAAAGAAGCGACCATACAAATCGCCGTGGTATAACAAAGATTTAAAGAAACTTAAAAACCTCAAAAACAAGTATTTAAAGAAATTCAAAACAACTAGTAACCAGTCACTTTTTGTAAAATACCAGCATTATCTTAAGGAATTTAAATATTTAAACAATCTGCTTTATAGAAAATATATTCGGAACACTGAGCAGAAAATTAAAGCTAATCCGAAATCATGTTGGAATTTTATTAAATCTAAAAAATTATGCTCAAGTATACCTGCTTCAATAATGTTGGATGACAAATTTGCTACTACCCCTATCGATGCAGCTAATTTGCTTGCCGAATTTTTTATGTCTAATTACGTCAAAGATGATATACACTCTCCTGATTTCTCTTCCGAAATATCATCATTTCTTAACTTAGGTATGCTACATATTTCATCGGATGACATTTTGAAGGGCATTATTTCTCTCAAGTCTTCTTTGCAAACTGATGTGGATGGGCGGGCTGTCTGCAATTTTAGTTAAAGGTTGTCCATCGTTGTCAATTCCGTTAGAGATCATTTTTATAAGCTTTTATTTAACTTGGTCATCCCGCGCAAATCGCGGAAATTTCCAATCGATTTTAAACTGACTTCCCGACAAGTTAGAGACTTGAAATTTTCAGCATAGTTCCAATCACGATGACAATGCAATTTAAAATGTAAATGAATTCTCCATATGGTCCAGGGGTCTTGATTCAAAGGCGGTAAAAAAATAGTAAGATTTATGGCTAACAGAGCGTAATTTGCCAAAGAACGTAAAACCACTATAAAATTGTTAAAGCTGTCGGCGCGCCGCGGCGGTAGTGTAGCAAAGCTATTCCTAGTCTAGATATGAACCTCGTTGTAGGCATCATATCAAGGAGATACAATTAAAAGACTCCAGATGTCGCCCCGCCAGAAGAAGTTAAATATTGCGCCTAAATATATGCCATGCTACAGCGGAAATGGACGACACGCCATTTCTTTAAATAAAATTAACTGCTGCTATATGTACATATGTATGTTTATACAAAACGTAAGCAAATAACATTTTGCTTGCCAAGTCTTCTGTTGTATTTCATTGCAAGTTGAATTATTTTAATATCTATTGCAAAATTTTGTACATAAAATAAAATAACACTTAATATACGACGCTTTTATAAATGGACTAAAAATTATAAAATAAAATAACGTAAAAAAAATATTTTTTAAAAACAAGCTTTTATTTAACCTGTACAATCAAAGGAATCAAATGAAGAGGTGTAACAAAAGATTTTTTAGCAAGAAAATTTTGTCAAAACTGCACTAAAATGAATAAAATAAAATAAGTTAAGGTCTCGTTAAAGTTAAAAGCCATTTAGTGAAAGGAGTTATTCAAACTCTAATGAAAATTACTAACAATTTGTACTAATTTACTTCGTTTTTAAAAAAGCTTGTCAGCGAATTCAGCGTACATGCATAATTGGTTAGGTATGTATGTATATGTATGTATGCAGATATTTAAATGCCGGTTTGCTAATACCTCAGAATTCTCCGATCCGTATACATTTCAGCTCCTATACACAGCTCTCGTCCGTTCGCATTTGGAATACGCAGTTATAATTTGGAGACCATATGACCAATTTTCAGTTAATAGACTTGAACGAGTTCAAAAAGTTTTTCTTAAGAATGCATTGCGTTCCCTAAGGTTTGAGAATCCTATTCCATCTTACGATTCTCGGCTCTTGTTAATTAATTTGAGCTCTTTGGAAAAGAGAAGAACTGTCCTTTCCTTGTCATATATCTACAACATAATTAATGGCATTACTGATTGTCCAATTTTACTTGAGCGTATAAGCTTTAACGTTCCACAAAGAAGTCTCCGAAATGTCTACCCTTTTTACGGGGAAAACTACAAAACTAATTATGCAAGTAATGCACCTATTGCTCGTGCACTTCGAGAACTGAACTATTTTTCTAAGTCACAGTTGCTTGATTTTTCTTTATCCAGATGTGCTTTTATAAAAACTTTAAACTGAATTACTTTATAAGTTTATCATTGTATATACATAAGTGTATTTTAGTTTGCTAGTCTGTAAGGTACTTTGTACTGTAGACTTAATTCAATAAATAAATACATAAATACATATATAATACAGTCATTAAGCCTATATGGATGTATGGTATTCAACTGTGGTGTACGACCTGTGCAACCAACATTGACAGGATCCAAAGATTCCAATCTAAAACGCTAAGGGCCTTAACGGGAGCACCGTGGTATGTCCGCAATGAAAATATACATAGGGACCTTGGTATACCGATGGTTAAATCTGTAATCGACAGCAGCAGAGAATAATCTATTTATTAATACGCTAACATAAATTTTGTCTCCGTTCGTTTGGCGATTCTATCGAACCGATTTCAAAACCAAGAATACCATGGGAATACCATGCATCAAAAAACCGCTGTTACAAAAATTTTTTTTTTGAGAAAAAGTCAAATTTTACTGGGCTAGTTGATTTTTTGAACTAGCACAGTGTTGTCATTTTTAATACTACCAACCAAGGCGAATTAATATAAGGTGGTAACAGGAGTACAAAAACGAAAATTTACGTGTACTTTGTTTTTGCTTTGACGACATAAACTGTCAAAATCTGTAAGAGTGTGTGTGGAAATTCAAACAAAATTTTTCAATTTGATAATTGAAACACAAAGACTCGATTTTGAATATTTGTTTATTTATTTTTATTTTTTTTTTCGAAATCAAACAACCGGCAAAATTAACTCCAAATGTTACATGTGAACGACTGTGTTTTACAAAAAGTTCTTTGTCATTTAACAAGTTAAGTAAATCGTATACCTTCATTCATGAAGCAGACATTCGCACAATAAAATTTTGAACGAAATATTTGATTTTCAATATTTTAAAATTTTTTTAGTTGTAACCACCCAGCTGCCAAAATTAACTCCAAATATTCAATGTGAACCATTTTGACGCAACAAGCGAGTTCTGAAAAGCTTGTTTAGAATGCGGTATATTTATTAACCGACTTCCAAAAAAGGAGGAGGTTATCAGTACGTCGGAAAATTTTTTAAATTGTTTTTTTTTGCCGACAAAGCAAAATATTAATACTTAGCAATAGAGAAGCAGATCCACATTAACTTCAATCATATGTACCATCAGCTTATAAATAGATAGGTATATGCCATAACGTGTATCACTTCTACGATTAATTTTTATTTCCTTTCGTACTGCAGAAATTTGTATTAGTTTTTATATTAGCCTAGGTCCCCGTATTGTTCTATTTCTTCGTGCTCGTCTTCGCATTATCTCCATCTTGGGATTTGTGCATAAGTTAGTTAAGACTTCTGAAACATCTGGAAACCCTCCTAAATATAGTTGAAAAATGAACAAATCTCCTGCGTCTGATATTGTGATACCTACATATTTCATGTGCCTGATGAATTAAGTTAAACTTTATTTTTTAAATACGTGGCAACGCTCCTAAATATAGTTCAGAAATGAAGCCTTTTTGAACCCATTTCATTGGATACCCATATTTTTAACAATTGCTTTAACTTATTAAATATTTTGAGTTAATCTGTTTAAACAGGTGGCAACCCTCTTTAATATTATTAATATTCACACTAAGGACATCTTACCACCTTCGTTTCACGTCATGTTTTGATATTTCATTTAATTTTAAAACAGGTGGTAACCCTATTCAAAATATTTAAAACCAAAACCTTGATAAACCTCTTTCGACTGGCACACATATTGCGATACATATTTAAATTGTATATCTAATTCCCTTAATTCGAGTTGAATTCAATTTCTAAAACATGTGGCAACCCTCTTAAATAAAGTTAAGAAAACAACAGTTTTAACCAATGTCAATTTATGCCCATACTTAAATAATTAATTTGACTGATTAAATAATTTTAGTTTAACTTTTTAAACAAGTGGAAACCCTCTTTAATTGTATAATGCTGAAACTAAATTTTTCCTAATACTCCTTTGTTTGACGCCAATTTTCAATATTTCATATAATTTAATTTAATTCGACTTCTCAAACAGATGGCAATCAAATTATTTTTGAACTGTAACCCCGTTAAACCTTTTTCGTCTGACACTTGTATTGTGATACATATTTAAATTATCTAATACTCTTAATTCAATTTGAATTTAATTATAAACTCAGGTGGCAACACTCCACACATAAGCAGTTTGGAAATAAAGTTACGTCAAAGCAATTTTAATTTATATTCATATTGAAGTAATTTATTTAGCCTATTGCTTATATTGGCTCCAACTTTGTAACAAGGTGGCAACCCTCTGCAAAATATTTTCAAACCACAACCTCTTTCCTCTGGCATCCATATCAGGATATACATTTCAATTTTCTGTTCAAATTGACCCCAAAATAGGCCAATATTTACCGTTATTTCTACGACAGACACCGAAATAGGGACTTACAAAAATGAATCTGTCAATAGATTTGCAATTTTGTCTTTGAAACGCCATACTTTTCCTTGCAATTGCTTCACTAGTTCTCGTGCAATAAGCGTTTTCGTGGAGCTCTAAAAATTACAACTACAACATTTAAGCATAGCCTTCATATCGAAGCGTAAGACGTATTCTACATCAAAATCATCAGATCTTCCTAATTTGACTGCACTAAATGGGGAGTAGGACCCCCCGAATATGCTGATAGGAGTACTTAAGTGGAATCAAATCGCATTAGAACGAATGTTCTTAATTGCAAAATTGAATTGTAATATTAAATTTCAATTGGCCTTTTCTCACGGATGTACATATGTATGTACATATGTAATTATGTCAGCATGTAACTAGCTCAACAGCATCTAAAACTTGACCAAGGACATTTTCAGATTTTATTTTCATAATTTGCATACTTAGTTATATACATATTTATAATTTATATATAATCTAATAATTTATTTTAAGCTCCTTTCGCAAAAAGAGTACATATGTATGTATGTACATAAATACATGCATTTGCATTCCCGGGAACATTTTTGGGGGGGTTCACATGGTCATTAAAAAATTACTATGAAACTATGTACGTGTGTGTAGTTTCAGTTTACATACATATGGACGCTTATAATTAGATAATTTTTAAATATACTGTCTTATTTTTTAATCGAATAATCTCTACGATTTATTGAAGTTTTTACGAAAAATGAAAACTTTGTGTCTTTCTCAAACAAATAAACTGTTAAAATGGAATGATTGCCTTGAAATAAATCTACTTTATTTGAGAATATTCTCTGAAAATCAGCTAAGTACCATAGGGCTCCGATACCACCTACGCAGTGCAGCTACACATAGCTTATATGTATATAAATCACACATTTCATTAAAAACGGTCAAGAAGAAAAAAATGTTGAACGCATTCACAGCGAGAGTTTACTTAAATAGACAAATATTTGAAAAGGGATTTAAGCCCCCACGCACCCTCTTCACTTGCGCCTTTAAATATGTATGCATACACATATCGTCGCTTAAAGTACAAAACCGCGTTACGTCATTCTGCAAAACCGCGTAACTGACTTTTGCTGTCAAAAATTGGATTTGCTCACATAAGCTCTTGGCTTAATCCTTATCCATTCGTCCTGATATATACTAGCCAGAAATGCGATTGCTTTATAAAAAAAAGAGCCATTTTTAAATATCAGTGTTTTCACTCTCTAGAAAATAATTTATGCAACCTCACGTACGCGGTTTTGCATTTTGTTGGTACGCGGTTTTGTACTTTAAACGACGATATGTATGTATGTATGTTGTTAAATTCAACATCATTTTCTGTAGACGAGGAGAGTTTTTCGTGGTTTCGAAATTGGTTGAAAATTAAGGCCGAAATCGTCGTTTAAAAATTTCCGTATTTGTGTGTGGTTGTTGTTGCAACCTGTTCAATTTGAGCTGTTTTCGCGTTTTGTTTTACTTCGTATTTGAAACTAAACTTTGAAATAAAGATAAATATGAAGATGAAGAAATAAATGATAATGATGAAGACAAAAAAAGAAGGAAAAAGTGAAGATAAACACGAAAATGGAGACAATGAGAAATTCATAAGAATTAGGGTAACTGAATTGAAATTTTTCGGCAGGAATCGAAATAAATTCAGTTATAAAAGTTACCGAAATTTGTCGAATCATCGAAGTTTACAATTATCGAAATTTATCCATGCTTATTAAGTTATCGCAACGAATCGAGTTATTCAAATTGATCAATGTTTATTGAGTTGTAGAATTTTATAGACACAGACACTTAGTTATTGAAATTTACGGATAGTTATCGAACTATAAACATTTTTGGGATTGTCGAAATTTGTCAAGTTATGGAAATGTATCAAGTTATCGATACTTATTGAATTATCATTATTTATAGACTTAACGAAATTTATCGAGTTATCGTAATGCATCGACTTCTTTTAAATTAGGGAGTTATCGATAGTTATTCATCTACTGAGACTGGTCTTCAAAATATATCGATTTATCGAAATTTCAAGGTTTTATAAGTTTATCGAGTTATCACTGCTTATCGAATTTTGCGTGCTAACAAAGTGTAACGAGTCATCGAAATTTTTCGATAACCTTCGAAAAATGTGGAGCTGTCAAAATTAAAAGTTTATAAAGGTATCCAAAGATATATAAATTTTAGAGTTATCGAAATTTATCGAGCCCTCGAATTTCACAGTTATCGAAATTAGTCGACTTACCGAATTTTGTTGAGTTATCGGACTTTAGTGTTTTTTAAATTCATCGAATTATCGAATGTATCAACACATTGAAATTTATCGATATACTGGAATGCATCGGGTCAATTCCAAGCCCTGCCGAAGTGCTACAAAACTTTAAAGATATAAAAAATTGTAGTCACGTTTTAGTTCCAAAGCAGAAGATTTTCCGGTAAGTTACTTTGTACCTTATAAGTTTTGCTACGTGTTATGTTAGAAAACCTATCCAAGGCTCTTAAAAACTAGAAAAACTGTCGAATTTCGACAGTAACTGGTGGTCTAGTATAAAATTAAACTGCGTAACCACCCAAATCCACTAGCAAGTGGCCTGTGAAACACAACAAATATAACACGCCTGCGAAGAAGAGATCTACCAGCCTTTCGTTGAACGACGTTAAACCAACAGGGCTCACCCCAGGGTTTGAGCTATATTATTCTAAATTAGACGTAAGATTTTTAAACTTGTTGTTAGGCTTAATAGATGTAAAATAAGCAGATCCAACAAATAAATGCAAGTATAATTAAAAAAAAAGGTTTGGCGCGTTATGCATCCATATTTTCATTTCACTAATTTTGTTTTGAGCATGTTTTTATAAAATCTTCCTCTAAACACTTTGTTTACACTTTTGATTGACACATCACTGATTTTTTTAACACCTGCAAATTCCTTATTTTTACTTGCAACAATTTGCAGCCCTATCAGGGTGTTAAGCTCTCGAACTCGTCCTATTGGAAAAACTTGCAAGTTCGTAAACATTTTTTGATATTGAACGGGTCTGGGAGTGTTTTCATATTCTCCAGACAAAATTATTCATCAGAAAAAATTCTGAGCATTCGCTATCAAAGAGACAAACTATTCAAAAAACTTGAAATCTTTGAAACATCTGATAATTTTCCCAGTTTTAATAAGTGGTACATTTGGTAATTCATTATCCGCTCGGAGCATTGTCCCCGGTTTGGCATTGTTTACTATTGAAAACTTTTGGATAGGAAAAACATTTTTAACATATAAATGAATTCTCACGTAATGAATAAGTATTTTTCTCAAAATTGATACCACATCATAACGCATTGAAAAATAAAAGGATCTCCTCCAAACACACATCCTTGTTTCCAAAAAAATNACGTAATGAATAAGTATTTTTCTCAAAATTGATACCACATCATAACGCATGGAAAAATAAAAGGATCTCCTCCAAACACACATCCTTGTTTCCAAAAAAATAATTAAGTAGATATAGCTACAAATGTGCCTTTTAAACCTACCTATTTTCTCTTCAACTATCAACTGACAAATTCTGCCAAAACATTTCAGCATTTTTATCTACTTTGGAAAATTGAGAAATTTTATACGACAATCATAGTTGACACACACAAAAAAAACAACTGGAGATTAATAGTAAATTACCTAAAACAGCTGGTTTTCTTACCCGTACTTGCGAGTTTTCACAGCAAAAAATTTTTCCAGCGAAAATTCGCCTATCTCAATGAGAACGCAGACTCTGTTGTAGTTTTTTACCATGATACAAAAAAGAAGGTAGTTTCATTTAATTACATTCGTTGTTGTTGTTAACCATTTGACTTTTAATAAAATTATGACATTTCATCAAATTCATGCTATCTGATCACTAAAAGAAATATTTTTTTTAAGCAGAAGATTTTATTTTATGGACTTGAAAATTATGCCGGTTACATAATTTCGAAAATAGGGTTGACGACTAGGTTTCAGAATGCATGAAGAAAGTGTATACATACATATTGTCGTTTTAAGTACAAAACCGCATATCGTCGTTTTTCAAAACCGCGTAACTGACATTTCTTGCCAAAAATTGGATTTGCTCACACAAGCTCTTGGATCAAGCCTTATCCATTCGTCCTGAAATGCGATTTCTTTGTAAAAAAAGAGAACCTTTTTTAAATCTGAGTGTTTTTACTCTCTAGAATATAATTTATGCGACCTCACAAACGCGGTTTTCCATTATCTTGATACGCGGTTTTGCATTTTAAATTAAAAATTTGTCAAAGTTAATGGCGATATGCTAATCACAAAGCCTAAAAGGTTTTATTTCGGAAGAATAAGATTTTTAAATCTCAAGATTGCATTCAAAATAAGAAAACGAAAAAATAACAAATTAATGCGCGCGTGGTTTTTATGATAAAATAAAAAGAACAATTACGATGAAGTCTTATTTAATAGTTTATATTTTATATAGTTTTAATAAAAATAGTGCAAGCTACGTAAGTAAAAAATTACCAAGCACTGATAATGGTTTTTGATTTGAAATATTATTACATTGGTATAAATAAGCGAAAGAAAATTCTCCGATTTATTGCCTTAATATTATCAAAGTGGCAAGGCTGTTGATAATACTCACAATTTATGAAACTTCAAAAAATTTTATTATCCGTCAAAAGTTGTTTATTGAAATTACCTTCTTTTTTGTATCATGGTTTTTTACAATTTTACATAATCTTGAATACGAGAACACTTTTATATAGAGAATTTTGTCTAATTTAAAAACAGTTAACTGTGAGTATGGTCTTTTAAATGTTGATACTTTTTCGGTTTATTTAGTAAATTATTTTTGGTCATTTGCTACAAAATTAGAAGACTCGTTTATCATCCCTGCTCCAATCACGCGATTTTGTATTCTGTTGATCACTTTCTATTACGTTCTGATTCTGCAACTACCTTTGACTTAGCATTTTTCATCCACTTTGAAAAAATTGTTCAGTTCTTCGCCTTTTTTCTTCCAATACCTTCACTTTCAACTGTTCAAAAGATGGCAACTGAACAGTAGCAACAAAACTATCCATTTCATCCATTTTCATCAGGCATTTCAATACTTATTGATTTTAAACTATCCACTGTGGTACACAATTCATTAATTTGTATTACTATTTTGTTGCTGGCATTGGATCTAAAACGCACAAACTTCTTAAACAGATTTACTTTCCGCGCCGGACCATCAGCACTGTATAAACCGCTTAACACTATCCATGCTTCCTTTGCTGTTTTACAATTTTTAATATGTATTAACTCCGACGATTTTCCACATAGAGTTAAATACGCCAACGCATTCCTATCGTAAGCTTTTCCATCTAGTCTTGCCTGATACATCTTCATTTGACGGACTTATCGTTTCAATAACTTCCTAATACTCCAACGTAATGAGTAAACTTCTCATTTGTACAACTCACGTATTATAATTATCCGCTCCCAATTTCTCGATCTGCGCCAGAGAACTCATCATGAGAATTGATTGCTTTTAAATAGTAAAACGACAAATGGCAAATTCGGTTGGCAAAGGTTGGGTAAAAAAAAATCAAGTAGTTTTTTTTCGGATCCGACACACGAAAACTAGTTCCTAGGTGCCTCTAGAGAGTACTTACCAAATCTGAGCTTTTAATATTAACGGGAAGATTATGCTTATCATAGTTTTCCATTTTCAATTTAGTCTCATATAAAAATGGTCATATTTTATCACCAATAGATCGTTAAACCAGTTGCATCGTCAATATTTATAGGAAATTGGATGCTCTACAAAAATGATTTCATATACTCTTTTCATTAATCTAACCATTTAAAAGATATTCAATTATAGTCAAAAATTGAAGTATTTTAAGGAAAATAACTTTTTGTTTTGAATTTTGTAACTTACTAAAAAATAATTATTGTCAAATGAGTTTCAATTATTTCTATAGGAAATTAAACGCTCTACAAAAAAGGTCTGATGGAGTTAATCGATTACTCTAACCATTTAGAAGATATTCGCAGTAGAATCCCAATGCCTGATTTTAATAGTTTTTCAATAAATATTTTAAATTTATCCATTCAATTTATTAATTTTGACAATATTCATGAGAATTTGAGTTTATCAAATTTTATCAATTAAATTTTCAATCAAGTCAATTTTTATAACTTAAACTAAAAGAAAAAATATATTTTTGTATCAATACTGTATTGAATTATAAAATTTAATATGGCGAAATATAATTTTTTTTCTGCTGATATGTTTGGCATAGTTGTTGGCTTTTGGCATAGTAAGCATGAAAAACAAAAATTCATAAAAATATCAAAATTTGTACTTCTTTTTTAGAAATACATACATACATATGAAAGGGTGTGTCTCTTTGAAGGGACTTATCCAAAGTAACTTCGTTATTTTAATTTATGCTTATTTGCATTTTAATTCCAAGTATACGTATGTATGTAGTTTCATAAACAATATATCTTTATTGACCATTTCGTTTTCGATATTTCCGATATTCAATATATCGATATTATTTTAGTAGATATATCGGTATTGGATATTGTGAGTTTAGAATATCGCGATATCGATATACCGAATTTTCATTGCCGATACGCATACCTAGCTCTATACAACTTTTAAGCGCAGATACGCACTTAAAAAAACACGCCTATTGTTGCTATTAAAACGCGTATTGACGTCTTTGTTTTTCTGTTGGTTTGGACGGTTAGTAATATTTTTGATGACATTAACACACACTCCTTATGTGAAATTGGGTCTAAATAACAAAATTTATTTTTGTGACATACTTCACTTTTAGTGTGAATCAATTCCAAAGTAACTTAATATCAATTGACATTATTTCACTTTTGGCCTGTGTACTAATGTCATTGACATTAATTCCCTTACAAAAGTGAATTTATGTCAATTGACGGCTAAAATAAATGACAAGTATCATTCCGCAGGGCCTGGGTTCGAGTCCAGTTTCCGACAACATGGAAAAAAAAGTTTATTCTAATAGCGGTCGTCTTTCGGCAGACAATGGCAAACCTCCGAGTGTATTTCTGCCGTGAAGCACAGCTTCTCATAAAAATACAATAGCCGTTCGGAGTCCGAGTATCCCCTTAGTGTGAAAACATCAAGGCACACGCCAAACGTTAACATAATACTAGAGTTCACTCTTTGATGCGAAAAGCAAAAATGAGCGTTTTGTTTCGCACGAAAGCATGAACAGTGCTGCTGCGTTCGTGTGTGCTGTCGTACAGCGCAGTTTTCTCGCCCTTAGCATTTCAGTCAGGGTCTTAGCTGTGCGTACATGCGAAACTAAAAGTGCGAAACGTTGCCATATGATTGTTGTTTGCTTGCCAGCTGGCAACGCAACTGGAAAGAAAATTTATTTTACAAATGGTTAGAGGGAGAGAAGTGCACGAACGCGACTTCAATCAAGCGCCACTTAAAGCACAATTCCATTCTTCAGAGTTACAATGCACTCAGAATAAAATATTCCTTAATGCTAGGAAAAAATATCTTATTCTAAGGAAATATTACCTTGAAATGGCTCCAAAGGTAGGCTGCCCTAATAGTTATGAGTAAACGATTTGACATAGTTTAAGGAAAACAAAATTTCTTAGTTTTAGTACTATTTTCTTTCTACCTAAGAAAATTACACGGTGCTACAAAAAAAAAGCCATGAAATACACCCGAAACAAAACCTAGTGTAGGTTGTAGGTATGGTCGAGTACAACATGAAAATAGGCCCCGTATAGTTCCTGAACACTCCTTTTTTTAGACCAAAAACCATTATTTTCGTACTCGATGCACTTATCTATTAATAGCTTGACGTTATGAAAAGACGATTTATAGACCTTTAAAACGATGTATAACAATATGTTGTTAGACTTAGTTTGATGGGAGTTTTCATCGGTTAAATTTTAATGAGCCCCTATTTTTCTTCATTTTTCAACTTTGATCATCGCTAATTTAAAAAAATTCTATGTAAGTTGCGAAATATTTGGTATTTATCTAAAAGAAAATTTATTTTCGAATAAATTTATACCTCATCTCATAGAATTGCATAACAATTGTCGAAGTTAAGCAATTTAAGCAAAAAATACGGCCCTGAATTTATTTGTGTGTATGTACCGGACGTGCAGATTTTTTGAGCAGTGTGGCTAACTGACCGTCTCCACTGGATAAAATTTATTGCTGTCCAGCTGTCGTTTTGGTCACTAGATATAAGTTATATCAGTGGCATTATTTGTGTGGGCTTTTTATATCTCCGATCTCGACCGAATTTGATATACACATTGTGCTTGGCCTCCTTAAGCACCGTGCTGAATTTTTTTTTTTCAAATTGGACACAGATGAACGACTTCATTCAAATTCAATACCTCCGCTCCTAAAAGCTTGCGCATCGCTTAGATTTTTCGCAGAAGGAAGTCCCACAGCAATAACTTCAATTCGGTAAACTTAACATGTCGATAGTTTTAAGAGGTGCTTCAGTTGATAAGGAAAAAATTTGCAATCAGTGTTAGCTTTTGTTTCACCAAAAGCGCGGACTACACGAGAAGTAAAATTTCCCATTGTTGTTTTGTTATTTTCACGATATTCTGTAAAAGCAAAATGCGTTGCAAAATGTTAATATCGATTAAACTATTAAAAACTAACATATTTCGTTAGTTGTGCCGGCTCGAGGTCAAATGGTTTTAGAAAATTTTAATTAAATCAGGATTTTAATTTTTTCCAATATATTTCGATTACAAAAATCCTCAGTCTCATTGCGAGAGTCGTCCCGAATGCAAGTCGTTTTTCGAGAGTCGAATCGTATCGAAAATTTCACGTCGTTGCCTAAAATTGCCACGCGACTGGTATATTAATGCGGCAAAACTTGGCAGCACTCATTAGCGCACACAAGGGGTGGGTTTTGGGGTTCAAACCCCCCTAAAGCTAATAACCTCAAATACGAACTGTATCTTAAAGCTAAGAATCCAGCTCAAGAAAAATCACAAGAAATATTTTTTATTATTTCTGTTGAAAAAGAACTTCCCTTTCGCTATAAATTTTCTTGAAATAAATATACGAGCATTTTTCTTGAGAAATGCAAACTGATTTAAGAAATTTTGGTAAAGGATTTAAGAAATTTCTTGTGCGTAATTTTATGTACATATATGAATTTTTCGCTTTTCTTGAGAGCTATTAAAAGTTTAAAAAGCACCATCTCCATCGAAAACCAGCAGCAAGATTCCCAGCATGTGCTACAGCTGATTTTGATCGCCAAAAATCTCCAAAAGAATAGCAGGAACGCCTAACAACACGCAACATTTAGTTACATGCCAGACTTAGCCGATTAGTTACACATTACAGCTATTACTTTTCGCTTCAGTATACTTTTAGGCCCACTGCTTTTCATTTATAGAATTATTGCGACGAAAACTTAGCGTTGCGACCAGAAATCGAGGAAAATGATCATTAAAACTCTTTTTTTAATTTTTTTATTACTTTTGAAAGTTCATATCATATCATTCAATTCTCATATATAAATTTAGGAATACCGTTAATTTTTTCATGATCCAATGATCGGATCTAAACGAAATTACGGGACGACCCATGAGGTACCATCTTTCCGAAAAAAAAAGAAATTGAAATCGGTTCACGTGGTCCAAAGTTATGCGGTAGCATACATAAAAAAAGAAAAAATATTTTGACGAATTAATCACCTCCCTCTTTTTTGGAGTCGGTTTAAAATGTTTCAGTTCCTTGTTAATTTCATGTAATAAAGTGCAATTTATTAAACTTTAAAAGGTTCATTTTTTATTACATACTGTACATAAAGCTTGCACAAATGTATTTTAAAGAGCATATTATCCGAAGCAAATTTCAGAAGTATAAACCCCTCCCAAAATATATTCCTGGGTGCGCCCCTGGCAGCACTGCATAGTTTTCGACGATTTTCGTCGTTTACTTATTTCAGCTCGACAGTAGACAATTCCAATGTTGTCGAGTCTTACAATTTAGCCTAATTTACGACTTAGGCAATGAGGCTGCTTGTTTGAATTAAAATTTTCTAAAACCATTTGACTTCGAGCCGGCTCAACTACCAAATTCACCTTTATGTCAACAGCAGAAAAATTATACGTACGTCAACAGCAGCATACCCGGGTATGCACACATGATTCAATAATAAAAGGTTTGCTCAAAAAACATGTTTCTCGCTTCCTCTTGACAAAATCGGCTCCCTTGGCAAGGCACTGTGTGTGGGTTCGTGTATGTGTGCAAAGCTTTTGTAAGGGAGCTAATACTAAGTTCACATATAAGTTGATTATCCTCATTTTCGAGCTTAACACCCTAATCTGTAATTAGAACAAGAGATTAGCCATATAAAATTCGTCCCTTGTTAATCTGTAATTATAAAATAATCTCAGATTTAACCGATAACTTTTCGGTGTCATCCTAGTTTTATCGATGGGTTTTGCGAAAAAGAGGAGAAATGCCAAATGTAAAAGTAAACAAAAATGGATGCTAGCAAGGAACAGAGGTTTCTAAAGGTATTTTTAATAAAATGTTAAGTTAAAATATATTTATATTGCTTAATATAGCAGAAAAACGTGATCACGGTGGCACAGAGAAGAAACATAACTTTTCCTTGAGATGTGAGAATAATAAGCACAGCAAATTTTACGGCTAATAATCTGAGATTTGCCTGTGTAAACGGGGTGATTAAAAAACGAGCTTTGATTGAGATAATAGTGATATGTGAACATACTTTAAGGGAGTGTCAAAACTCTAATGTCACCAATGAGAAAACCTTTAATTATTGAATCATGGTATGCACATACATTTTGTATGGGAAACGGCGTTGTGTTGTGACGAAAATGTTAATATTTAACACATTTCTTTTAATCCGCATACATTTTTATTGTTATTTTCTGAAGAAATATGTTTATTTTAAATATGTGAAGAAAGATTTGAGAAATATGTTGCTCTGCCGTAAAATAATGAGTTTCTTAGAACACACTCTATGATTGTTGGTTTTGAATGTATATAAAAAGGATTGTTTAGGTAAAAAACGTGTATGATTATTGAAACAGGGCTTTTGCAGGTAGGCGCAAATAATTCTTGTGATGTCTCTTGTTACATCAGGAAGTTCAAAACTTGAACCAACCTGCAGAAGCTCTAATATTTACTTGAATACATGTTGTGCGAACTTGAAGACAGAAGAGATATGAAGTTTTTATGACCAAGTGTTACGCAACGAAATAAAATTTATTAAAGTAAAAATGGCAAATGGTGAATGGCTCACTCCAAGACACCTTAGTGCACTTGATCCTGAGGGGCAGCATGGATACATTCGCCAGAGGTTAGAAAATTTAGGAGAGGAAACCAGTGACGACGAGCATTTCGTATCTGAATAGATTGTGGACGATAACAAAAATGATGTAACTCCAGTTGACTCCGATATAGAAGAAATCAAGCTATCAGAATACGACCCGGAAGATCTTGAGGAACTTGGCGATATACCGGGGAAATTATACTGCCAAAGAAGGAACAATTTGAGCTGCTCCATCACCACAAACTGCCTGATTCCGAACCTACAACATACTCAGGTCTGAAAACATGGACCAGTACGTGCCGAAGAATAATAAATCAGTTGTGGTCTTTTCAAGAATGCATTAGATAACCGAAGTAAAAGGTCTTAAGAAGAAGCCACTACTGATATTAGATTACAACCAAAGCAAATGTGGCGTTGATAATATAGATAAATGCCTTGCAGAATATTAAACCAGTCGGCCTTCGGCATTTTCTTATAATATTCTGAATGTAGCTGTCCTTACTACGGACATAATTTACGTCGAAAATCGCCCACACCTGAAAACCTCCGAAATCCGACTAGAATGTTCCTTCATCAACATAGTTGGCAACTGTCGAAATCTTAAATAGAAGTGAGAGCTAGTAATAGTCGAATAACCAGAACACACAACGTCATTGAAGCAATAAACGGCGGTCCTTTGAGGATAATGGATGTTGGTATTTAGGGAGCAAGGAAGAACGTGACAGTGCGGGCAGAATAAAAACAAATGGTAATTGTTCTATGTCCGCCCACCAAGGAAAACCTGCATATTGTTCAACAGACCCATGTATGCAGAACATTCTACTAATATGTTGCAATGTAATATCTAGATGTAGTTAAAAAGTTAGTAATTTACAATTGATTAATATTTTTTTTATTTTACAAGTATTGTATTACTATAATATCATTATATTCTTGTATTATTTTAAGAATTTGATTCGGAATTATATTCTTGTATTATTTTAAGGATTTCATTTGAAATAAAGTTTACTTTTCAGATGTATCAACATACATATTTGCATAAGATTTCATATACATACCCGGTTATGCAGCTGTTGACGTAAGGGTTAAAAGTCGAAAAATGGCCAGATCTCTGGCCCAGGTGGTCCAATCCCAACCAGACTTGGGAATATGACGTAAAACACTTCTGTTGCGGATATCATTAAATTTCAAGTCAATCCGATGTCTAGTTTCCAAGATATAACAGTTTTAAAACGCAAGACATACCCGGGTATGTTGCTGTTGACATAAAGATTAAGAAGTAAAAAGGTCGCCAAAACCATCATCACTAAAATATTTCACAAACTTTTAAATTTTATCTCCTAAATACGCTCCAAAAATCTTCACAGCAACCACAAAAATGGAATTGCAAACTTTGTAGCAACTGCAGTTGTCAGTAGAGAGTTGCCATCTGTAATATCGCTTCGGCAACTGGAAACGCAACTGAAGTTCGGTTGCTACCGATAGTCTACCTATAAATCTATCCTCGCCATTGCCGCCACACACGGATAAAAGTTTGCTACCCTGTTTACACATTAATTGCTAAAGAACAATTTTTTGCTTGAAACTAACCATATCTTTTCTGATTACAGGAGTTCTTTACGATCAGTTGCATCCTGATGAGGATGGCGTTCCTTGGAACCTTACTATACATTTTTCGAAATTCCCCGAAGACTTATTGGTAAAAATGTCAACTAGGTAGGTGTTAAGCAACTAATAAAAATGAGAAGTCCCACTTAACGTACTAATATGGATAGGGAATTGTTGGAATCACATTTTATGTCATGCCTAAAGGAAGCCGATGTTCTTAAGCATCGAGGTCAAATAATATCTTCAATGCAAAAAAAGGATCACAATCAACTCTGGCAAGGTCTGGGTAATGACAAGTTTGATCAGTTTTGGGCAATTAATCGGCGTCTAATGGAGCCAAATGGGGAGCAAGAAACCTTTAAATACATTCCTGTACGATTTTATTCGGAAGTGAGTATCGTTTTCTTAATTCTAATCATAAACACATAAGGACTTCTATTAGTACTGTTTGGTATATAAAAACGTTTTCGACGTAGGTAATTGTTGAGGAGTTCCATAACAAAAGGCAATAATTCCCCTATTTGTTTTGCCGTGGAGTACGTCCAATGTTTTAAATAAAAAACGGATTAATTTATGTTAGAATTATTTCGTTTTGTCGCACAAATGACGCGAAATACTGGCTTATTTTGGGGTAAATTTTGAGATTTTGAAGTACAAGTAGCACTTAGGTTTTGCATATAACTTTCATTCTGGGAACTTAAGTTCTTGAAATGGCGCTGGTCACATATCAACCCACAGAAGACACTGGTCATGCGAAATAATTAGTAGCTGATGGCACATATGATTGCAGTTAATGCGGTTATGTTTACAGAAATAAAAACATTTTCCAAACTGCGTCATCTTATATGAATTCTAATGTAAAATTGTCCGTTGAATCAGAATATAAGAAAGTAGAACAATTTTTGAGATATAGCCAAATTTCGGTTTTTATGATCTGAAAAAAGTGAAATATGTTTTCTTCATGTTTCTTTCTTGGACTTCAAAGTATAAATACAATAACACCTTATCTAAATTGAGTAATAAATCGAGCCCCAACCGCAATTTGAGTGTAACCAACAGAAAGAAGATTATGCATAAGTGTTTTTTTTAAATTATCTTTAAACAAAGCAGAGTTATTAACATGAAAGTAAGTAATGTTTTTGCAGTTACATCTTTTTTGCTTTTAGGTTGGACAGTGACCATACTGTTCATTAAAGCTTGCAAGTCTTCAAGTGCCCCTCCCACTTCTTCCGCTTGTGTTGGTCTACGAGTTGCTGATTCTCCGCATTGAGATCCCTGATACGGGGTTTTCCGGTATAAGCCTGGCGAAGGTAGTCACGCTCGTCCGTTAGAACAGCCGCTTCGTTGGAAAATGTGGACGTCTTTACGCGATGCATCCAGCGTAAATTAAACGGGCTGCAGCCGGAGTGACAACTTTGCCGAATTTGCGTTCGCCAAAATGAACGTTTATTGGTGAGGCAAGGACGGCGAAGGTGCTCTCGGTAACTTCATCAAAGCCTTTCCAATCAGTTTTGGTAAAGTTAGTTTTGGTTCGGTGTTCCGCAGAAGCAAATTAGGCGATACAATTGTAACGACAGCATAAGTCGCCACGTTCTGCTGTTTATCAGACCAGCACTAGTAATTGCTATGTCGGGTCAGATGCTTCAGCTACCTATAATACTTGTGCGGGCGTCTTCGTTCAGACTGGAGCAAATTGGGGCCACTAATGATATGGTCCACTCCTTCTGAAACCTGAGATGCTTAAGTGACTCCATCCCTTGCAGGTGTTGCACCTGACTGCAGTAGTTAGTTGTAGTCTTCTCTGTTCGTCATCTCTTGTCAAATTTTGTTTTGAGGCAACCGGGTTTCTGCGTTTTGAAAAAAACCATTTCATTAGTTAAGAAACAGGTTTCAATTCAACAATGTGTTTTAATAATGCACTAATTTTAGTTATGTATACTGTATATGTAAATTATGTTTTTAATACTTGTAGGAAGATGCCTACGTACAAAAGTTAATAACACCTTTAAATAAAAACGGACAAAAGAAAACACTTGGTGAAATGATTACTGAGTTATCGTCGCCGCTTAAGAAAGTTGGTAAGTTGAAGCGGAGAAGGAAAATATAAATATTTACATTTATAAAAACTAGTTTTGTTGTTTTAGTTGAAGTCCGAACACATGGTATCAGCATTCACGATGAAGCACATTTACAGTGGTTATCCGAGCATCTTAGTTATCCAGATAATTTTTTACACTTATTTTTAGTCTATGATAGTAACCCTTAATATTTTAAACATGTAAGTAAAGTTACAAAGTCATAAAGTTTCTTTTGTTCGATTTGGTTAGCAGTAAAGAGTGATTCGTAAAAGCTCTGTTTGGGTCATAATTATGGCTAAATAAATTAGTTTAATAATAATAATAATAGATTGGCGCTTACACATATGAGCTAGAATTCATGAAATCGATCAGTAAAAATTAAAGTTTGTTGATTTTTAATTTTAATATGGTGGATGTGTAATTCAGGAGCATGGAAAGTGATTCCCATCAACAAAACTTCGAAAAAATATATATTTCGCAAGTTATTGCATAAACAATTTTTATGGCATTTTTTCTTCGATTCACAATATCTCATAAATTATTTAACCGAATTGAATGAAATCTTCAGGGCTTATTCCTTTTATGTCATAGTTTCTGTTGACATATTTTTTTTTAATGCAAATTTTATTTTTGTTCCTTTTTACTAATATTTATACTAAGAAAGTTTTTGCAAAACATCGTTCTGGAGCAACAAAAAATTTGAAAAAAATTAGAAATATTCTTCCAGTTTTATTAAATAACATGTGTAAATTTCCAAGTGTGTGTATTTTTCGTTTAGAAGATATCAGCAATTAAACCTGGCTCTGCATGTATAGCATCTTTGATTTTTAGATTTTTGAATAACATTTTTTTTAGATTTTACTTTTTTTTTAAATTGAGTCAGCTAACAGAGTTGTACGAAAGTGGTAATTAATATTGCCACGTGTGTAAATTATTGAACGGTGGTAGCTTGGTTATACGCGACGAATAACGACTGTCTTATAAGCAAGTGTACGTAAAAGAAGTAAGTAAGCAAAATAGCAGCAACGAACATTATTCGCTTATTGTTATCTTTTATATTGCCAAATTCAGACCCATTTCTCCCCTCTGAATACCTGTTGCAATCCTCATAATAAGATGTGTAAGCTTGCAACGGACTACAAGCGACCAAATAACAAATCCAAAGGCTTTATATGAAGAGTGCCAAAGCTACTTCAAAGGCATCGCTTTTGTCTTTTACGCAGAGGCCGATTACGATGTAGAAAGCCAGTCGTTGGAGAAACGTTTCCTTAGAGCAGCGACAATAAAGAATACCAGAAATTTTCACTCTTTTGTACCAATTAACACACAGCAAATCACTTGCAGAACTTATTCAGCATCTGAATCACTAATTGAGAAC
The DNA here is from genome assembly GCF_001687245.7 of Rhagoletis zephyria. Classification (NCBI taxonomy): domain Eukaryota; kingdom Metazoa; phylum Arthropoda; class Insecta; order Diptera; family Tephritidae; genus Rhagoletis; species Rhagoletis zephyria. Next base: position 182,463 of record NW_016157521.1, on the reverse strand, counting down.
ACGATCATTTCATGAATTCTCAGTTTATCGGTTTCATGTTTATACCATCATACGTTGGAATTTACTTTGATGCAATAAAAGCCATATACTCAAATTTTGTGTATAACCTATTAGAAAAAAACCGTATTTGTTTTTTATTTTTTGATGTTGGTTTCTACCGGACTTGAACCCAGGCCCTGCGGAATGATAGCGCGCACTGCTAACCACTGCACCACAGAATCAAAAATAAAATTTATTCAAAAATCTAAAAATCAAAGATGCTATACATGCAGAGCCAAGTTTAAGTGCTGATATCTTCTAAACGAAAAATACACACACTTCGAAATTTGCACATGTTGCACATAAGACTGGCAGAATATTTTTAATTTTTTTCAATTTTTTTGTTGCTCCAGAACGATGTTTTGCAAAAACTTTCTTAGTATAAATATTAGTAAAAAGGAACAAAAATAAAATTTGCATTAAAAAAAATATGTCAATAGAAACTATGACATAAAAGGAATAAGCCCTGAAGATTTCATTCAATTTGGTTAAATAATTTATGAGATATTGTGAATCGAAGAAAAAATGCCATAAAAATTGTTTATGCAATAAGTTGCTAAATGTATATTTTTTTGAAGTTTTGTTGATGGGAATCACTTTCCATGCTCCTGAATTACACTTCCACCATATTAAAATTAAAAATCAAAAAACTTTAATTTTTACTGATCGATTTCACGAATTTTGGCTCATATGTTAGTGTTTGGCCGAGCTTCTCCTCCTATTTGTGGCATGCGCCTTGATGTTGTCACACAAAGCGGAGGTACCTACAGTTTTACGCCGACTCCGAACGGCGATTGTATTTTTATGAGAAGCTGTTTTTCATGGCAGAAATACACTCGGAGGTTTGCCATTGCCTGCCGAGGGACGACCGCTGTTAAGAAAAAACCTTTTTGCTATATTTTTTTTGCGATGTTGCTTTGACCAGGGCTTGAACCCAGGTGCACTGGAGTGGAAGCGCGCACTGCTTACCACTACACCACAGCGGCCGCTAAATTAATTTATTTTACATTAATGGGTAGATTATCGATAGCAATCGAACTTCAGTTGCGTTGCTAGTTGCCAAAACGATATTACAGATGGCAACTGGCAACTGCAGTTGCTACATAATGTGTATACAGGCGACTACATTTTAGTGGTTGCTGGGAATGTTTTTGGAGCGTATTTAGGAGCGAAAATTGAAAAGTGTGTCATATATTTAATAATTTGAACGATATTAACATTTTGCAATGCAGTTTGCTTTTACAGAATATGGTGAAAATAACAAACGAATATCTTGAAATTTTAGTTCTCGTGGACAACACCCTTTTGGCGAAACAAAAGCGAACACTGATTGCAATTTTTTTTCTTTATCAATTGAAGCACCTCTTTTAAAACTACCGACACACCCAGTTTTCCAAATTAAAGTCATTGCTGTGGCACTTCCTTCTGCGAAAAATCGAAGATGTGCGCAAGCTTTTATGAGCGGAGGTATTGAAGTTGAACGAAGTGGTTCATCTGTTTATTAACCAATTATACTACAGCTTCTTTTGGAAGTCCTCAATATGCTTTGAAAATGGACACAAAACGATAACAAAAGAAACCATTAACTTTTGCTTACAGTACACGCGGTAGCTCTAGAGGATTGGAATTATCCTTTAAGTGTCGCCTGATTGAGGACGCGTTCATGCATTTCTCTTCCTCCTAAACAAATAATTGTGATAAATTTAGCTTTATTTCTGTCTTTTCTTTAAAACTCTTCATTTTAATAATTTAATTTTACTCGCACAGCTTGTTTGCAGACGCTTGCTGGTTGTTGAACTGTCAAATTTCGATTATCGATAACTCTACAGCAACTGACGATAGTTGCCATTCGTAATACACATTTTCTTTCCAGTTGCATTGCCAGCTGACAACCGAAGCGTGGTTGTGTTGCCATCCGTAATCGAGCCATAAAATATACTTCTCATTATATATATACGAGTGTCATAGGCCACCCGTCCACCCCTTCTAAAATGCTCTATCTTTCGGTCATATTACCGACTTCTGGTGTCGGGCGAAAATGGGTTAAAGAGACCGAAACTCCATTATTTTAAATGGGACATATGACTCGGTGAGTTCGACAACCGTACAAGTTTAATATTGGTTTTTTTGGTTAATATTAAAAACCGTAAAAGTCAGGGACATGTACGTTTTTCTCCTCATTTCACGGGTGCAGTCAGTTATGCTACGTTAACCGCTAGGTATCTGGCACGGTGAAATAAGAAAAAAAACCACAAAAAAGTTATTTTAGACTTGTACGGTTGTCGAACTCATCCATTCATATCGTCGATGTTTTTGCAAAACCGCCCATCGCCCAATTGCAAAACCGCCTATCTTACGGCACTCAAATTTTACAGGGGAGCGAAAAACGGTTTATTCTTTGAAGGCATTGCCTTGATAGGCAGTATTTTCTCTAGCTTTTATTTTACAAATCTGTTGTTTTAATAACGATTTAACGATTTTTATGCATAAATCTCGATACCTGGAGTTCAGGGTTACCAAATCTCATGTTGCCTTTTTCAACTTTTTAATGACCTTCGCTCTTCAACTTGTCCTGTAGCCGGATTCCAGCTTTCGATAGAGCTAATTTTGATGGCCAAAAATCTCCAAAAGACATCTAGTTACATGCCTCTATTACAGCCAGATTTGGCTGATACACATTGCATCTGTTACTTTTCCATGTTGTATATTTTAGGCCCCACTACTTTTCATTCGAAGAATTTCGACGACGAAAATTGAGTGTAGCGATTGTCAAAATTCCACTGGAAATGGAAGATACAGATTCGTATTCTGCGGTCAAAAACAACTTTTGTTAGAAACTTTGGCAGAATCCGAATATGTGGTAAAAGTTCGTAGGTATGTATGTATGATTTACAAAAATGGACTTTCGGTATGTTTGCACTTTTCTTTAATAGCCAAAAATCTCCAAAAGAATAACAGAAGCGTAGAATCTCACTGCAGAGCGAGTTAAATCCGACTCTGTGGTAATGAGCATGTACATATGTATATCCTATTTAACAGAATGGACTTCCGGTCGGTTTCACCCAGTGTTCGGATTTGCCTCATTTCAGCCCCTTACTCGCTCATTAGTTTGCTCTAAGTTTCCGCAACTCACCGCGTATCAGCCGAGGCTGTTTGCAAACGTGTTCTCGTTAAATACGAGCGCACGCGCTGAGTAGCCAGCAGATGAGGAAGCAAACGAGGGCAGCGCAAGCAAAGGAGTGCCTCAATAGTTCTGCCCTCATGAGCGCGTCGTTGCGAGCGAGGCACACAGTTGCAGCAGCATACGAGCGAGGCGAGTAGATGAGGGAGGCATATGATAAGAGGCAAACAGATGAGACAGGCAAACGGATTGTTAAGAAAAAAATTGATGAGATAAAAATTGCATCAGCTAAGAATTTCGAATAAACGATTGCATGTACGCATGCATAAATATATGTACCTATGTATATACATTAGCGTGCCCATCGAACATTTTTTTTTTGGAAATTTCAAGACCCTATTTTTATAGATTTTTTAAATGTCATTAAGAGGTCGCGACCTGTCGATTTAGGTCAGAAAATACGATTTTGTAGATTTATGAGTTTTTGAATGACTATTTTTGATTCGATTTCAAAGATCGTATATCGATGGCTGAGTGGAAGATCGACCTATCTCGGCAGCCAGTTAGAAAACGCCCTATCGCAGAAAACTTTTCAAGCACGCCCTACTTCAGAATTTGATTCAAAAACGCCCTATTTCAGAATTTTATTGAAGAACACCCTATCTCAAAATTCGGTTCAAAAACACCCTATCTCAAACGAAAATACATTGAAAATAAGCTGAGATAGGGCGTTTTTGAATCGGCAGCTGGAATGGGGAATTCGTCAACCAAATTCTGAGATAGGGCGTTCTTGAAAAGTTTTCTGAGATAGAGCGTTGTTGAAAAATTTTCTGAGATAGGGCGTTTGCGAACTGGCTGCCGAGATAGGTCGATCTTCCACTCAGCCATCGATATGGTCTGGGAAGAGGATATGCAGGCCTTTAAAATGGTATATAATAATAATTGTCGGACTTGGCTTGTTGGAATTTTTTATCGTGTAAAATAAAAAAAAAACATATTTCTCTTAATTTTTTAAATTTTGACCATCGATATTTTCCACAATTTCAAAATATGTAGTACTATCAAAAATTAAATCTATTTTTAAATAACCTAATAAATATGTAGTACTATCTAAAATTAAATCTATTTTTAAATAACCTAATAGCTCATTTATTGCGACCGCATATAAATTGTCGAGGTTAGGCGACTTTTCTTAAATATGGCCTTTAATTTATATTGTTTATGTACCGGACTTTCAGATTTTTTGAGCAATGTGACTAAGGAATTCATCAATATTTATTCAAAATTGATGTATACAATCGATCGTTAGCAAAAAACTGGTTCCCAAGAAATTTTAGGAAAATGGAGGAGGCACCGCCTACTTATATGATATATGCGTGTCTTAAAAACTACTTGACCGTGTGGTCAGCGTAGCTGGCGTTGGACTTACGAGGACTATTTTTTGCCGAAAAAATTACATCGACGTCGAAAACCATGGATTAATATAAGTAATACAATGCAATTTTGGGCAGAAGTTCAAACTTATGCGGATGCAGGTGGCAACCAATTGTTTTTCGATCTGACGGAATTTGCACTTCATTTACTTTCTCTACCTTGGTGTAATACAGACCTGGAACTTTATTCAGTCAGTTTCACTTGTTGAAAACAACTTTTACTCTTATTTTTAATTTCTGGTGAACTTCGATCCCAGCTGTATTATTCGAATACACGGTTCAACAATATTTGGTCGTATTTTATCTCAAACACGGGGCTGACCTAATCTTATAGCTTTTAAAGCGCGATTTTCGGGTTTTCTCTTTTTTAAAGACTTTTTCGTAATATCTCAAAATATAAGGTCTCGCCCAACGTGTTCAGCGACCTTGAAAAAACACCTTAAAAAATTTCAATTTCATGAGGGATTTCGTGTGCGCACGGATTGAACGAAGAATGTTAATATTTTTGGACCACATTTTCAGGGGATGGTTTTTAGCCATAATGAAAGCTGAAAATTCAAGAGCGTCAAAAAAGAAGAACTTCCTTTTTTTCTGGTCATTCTAATATATGTATATATTATAAATGAATTATAAAAAATCACAGTTTTCTCGAAAAGTTACCAAGATACGACATCGACTTTTGATATTCTGCAACAATAGTTGCGTTCGATAAATTTTGCCAACACCAGCCAACAATCAAAATCAAGAGCGTAAGCGAAAATTCTCTGCCAAAGAGAAGAAAAAGCAAAAAAGTAAACGAACAGGAAATTAGCCATCACTTGCAAAAACCGGAAGAAGACACACCAGCTGACTTTGTTTATGTTTTATTTGTAAACAAACTGAAATTCATGTTGCTTCCATGTAAGAAAAAAGGAAAGTGAACGTTCAATGTTCGCCAGGAACATTTCTAGAAGTAAAAACTAGTTGGCACTATCATAAAGTCACATAGCAGGCAGCCAAAAAGCATATAAATACCAATACTCGAAAAATGCAATTTTGTTTGTTTACAAAAATTGCAACCATATGTTTTGTGATCATATGTTTTCGTGATGTATAATTTTGGCTGACAAAAATTTTGCCAGTACAAAATGAACGCTTCTCTTGTATCAAAATGAACGCTTGCTCTCTCAATTTTTGTGTGTTGGATAATGTTTTGTCGTTATTGAACGCCATCCAGAAAAATTTGGAAAAACTATTACAAATTTTTGACTTGTCGAACGCTACTAATATTGTGGGTGGTTTTCATATGGGATTAAAAGGATTATGGGATTTCAAGACCCTACCCTCTGATTTTATTCGTTTTTATGACAAATATTGCCTATTTTTATAGATTTTTAACAGATTTTTTACTTGTCGACTTAGATCAGAAAGTAGGATTTTGTAGATTCATGAGTTTTTGAATGACTATTTTTGATTCGATTTCAAAAATCGAATATGATCTGAGAAGAGGATATACGGGGGTGGCCCCAGAAGTACCCGACCTAACAAAGAAGACACACTTTTTTTTTTTTGAAAATTTCAAGACCCTACCCTCTGATTTTATTCGTTTTTATGACAAATATTGCCTATTTTTATAGATTTTTTTTATAGATTTTTTACTTGTCGACTTAGATCAGCAAATAGGATTTTGTAGATTCATGAGTTTTTGAATGACTATTTTTGATTCGATTTCAAAAATCGAATATGATCTGAGAAGAGGATATACGGGGGTGGTCCCAGAAGTACCCGACCTAACAAAGAAGACACAAAAATTTTGGGGAAAAATATATTTATTTTTCAACATAATCTCCTTTCAGCTCTATACACTTTTCCCAGCGAAGAACTGTCTTGCTACTCATTTACTGCCGACATCATTTCTTCATCGTTAGAAAATCTTTGACCACGGAGCCATTTTTTGAATTTGGGGAACAGAAAATAGTCCGAGGGGGCTAAATCTGGCGAATAGGGTGCATGAGGTAGCAATTCAAACATTAATTCATTAATTCGCTAAACACTCAATTGAAACCTCTTCACGACACTGTTTTTGGTCGAGTGTGAGCAAATGCGGCACCCATCTTGGACACAGCTTTCTCATTTCCAAATCTTCAGATAATATGCGATGTACCGTACTTTTTGAAATGCCTTCTATATCTGCTAGCTCGCGCACTTTCAGTCGACGATCATCCATTACCGCTTTGTGGATTTTCTTCACCATTTCTGGAGTCTTCACCTCATTTGGTCGATCACTGCGATGCTCGTCTTGGCAGCTCGTACGTCCTCGTTTAAACTCTGCTACCCAATATTTTACTGTTGTAAACGAAAGAGCAGACCCGCCCAAAGTATAATCTATTTCAGCTTTTATATTGGATAGGCTGAGGCCTTTCAAATAAAAGTATTGTATCACATAACGATGACCAATTTTCTCCATTTTCACAAATTCACTGAAAACGTTCACTATTGACGGCTGCCAACCATATACTAAAGAACATGGCGTCTTCAAACTTGAAACATATGCTTTGTAGATTGTGTACTTTTTAATACTGTGATATTTTTCAAACAACTACCGCCATCTCTAGGTTAGGCCGGGTACTTTTGGGACCACCCCCGTATAAGACTTTAAAATGGTATATAATAATCTATTGTCGGACTTGGCTTGTTGGGATTTTTTTATCGGGTAAAATAAAAAAAAAAACATATTTCTCTTAATTTTTTAAGTTTTGACCATCGATAATTTCCACAAGTTCAAAATAAATATAATAAAATAAATAAATAAAATTAAATCTATTTTTAAATAACCTGATAGCTCACTTATTTCAATCGCCTAAAAATTGTCGAAGTTAGGCGACTTTTCTTAAATACGGCCTTGAATTTATATTGCTTATGTACCAAACTTTCAGATTTTTTGAGCAGTGGCTAAGGAAATCATCAATATTTATTCAAAATTGATATATACAATCGCTCTAAAGAGCNTTAGGCGACTTTTCTTAAATACGGCCTTGAATTTATATTGCTTATGTACCAAACTTTCAGATTTTTTGAGCAGTGGCTAAGGAAATCATCAATATTTATTCAAAATTGATATATACAATCGCTCTTTAGCAAAGAGGTGTTTTTTTAAAGAAATTTTAGGAAAATGGGGGTGGCCCGCCCTCTTTTTAACCGACTTCCAAAAAGGAGGAGGTTATCAGTTCGTCGGAATATTTTTTATTTTTATTTTATTTTATTTATGCATGTTACCGCATAACTTTGCACTACGTCAACCGATTTCAATAATTCTTCTTGCAGCGGAAAGGTAGTGTCTCAGAGGTGGTCCCATACTAATTTGGTTTAGATCCGATCATTGGATCATGAAATATATAGATATACATATAAATATTTTTTTAAGTTGGTTTTTTTTTGCTAAAAATTACTTGTATCACATATGAGTATCTCAAAAACTAATTGACCGATCTCAACCAAATTTGGTATACACATTGCGGTTAGGTTCTTAAACGCCATATTGAAAATTTTTGAAATCGGATAAAAACTACGGGCTCCACCAACGTAACGGTAATTTCTAAAAGCTCAAAGCTAGCTATATTTTACGGGGAGTCGGTTTTGTCCAATTTCAAATTATTCACGGCGGTGTAAGTAAATATACACTCAAGCCGTTCGGACGTGTTTATTTTTCGCTCCGCAATTTCTCAAATTTTCGCCGGAATACACTTTATTTTCCGCCAGGTTTATAATCCTTAATTGGGACAATCAATCTTTTCAACCGTACGGAAGTGTCTTAGAATTTAAACATTACCAAAAGAAATTAAAGAAATTAAACTAATTATATCCAACCAAAAACACAACTCACTTGCGCTATAAGCAAAACAAAGCAAATAAATAAAACTAATAAAGCAACAACCAGATGGTGTCCGCTGTCTACATTGCTGCTGTCGCTAAAGAACTAATAACGACGTTGTTGGCATAGCTGGCTTTTCTCTGGTAACTACAGCTGTTGTTTTCATCTCTGCCTGTGCATCATCGTTCGTTATCGCTGTTTTAAAAATTTGCATTGTACTGCATAAGCATGGGCACACGCGTACCAAATCTGCTCGCCTGTTATGCATTTCACCAAACAAAACGCCTGCAAAGCAGAATATCTCGCCTGATGCTGTGTGGATCAAGCAGCTGGAATCAAAAATCATGAGCGCTGTGACTGAGGTGGTGAGATAGGCGGTGAAGGAGATAGAACTGTGCGATGATATACACGCACTCAAGGAGGAGATGGAAAGTAATAGCGTCGCGACTGATGTTATAATTAGAGGTATACCGCATGAGCCGGATGAGAAAGTAGGTGAAGTTTTCAGCAGTCTCTGCCAAGCAATGCAGCTGAATTCCCTGCCTATTAAAGCTGCTTTCCGCGTACGCACCAAAAACGAAAAAAATTCACCTATCCCCCTTGATCGCTCTTTGCTGTTTGCCGCCGCTGCCAGGGTTTTCAAAGCCAATAAAAGAGGCATCCTGCTAAGTGACATTGAGCGCGAAGCTGATATGAAGGTACATCTAAATGAATCTCTTACTAGAGGTAGTTGTGAGATTATGCAGTTTGCAACGCAGCTTTAAAGGCAAAAGTGCATAACATCTGCCTTTTCGTTCAAGGGACAAGTGTTTGTTCGCTTGCAGCCCAGTGCAGCTGCGATTAAGGTGCTCAGCAATCATAGCGGGCAAATGACTAGCTATTAAGTTTATGTGTAACATGTCTTCAGCCTCCTCCCTTTATATTATTTCTCTTCTTTTTACTAAATAGTTACTCCTCTCTTACCTTATTCTATACTCATCTTCAATAATTTCGGCATTTTCCGTAATTTTAATCGCTCCTAGGGTGTGGTATGTGTTGCTTCGCACTGACCTACCAAAAAAGTGAAAATCGCTGTGGTTCCAAAGACAACACGTTTAATATGATACGGATACTGGGCAAACAAATGCGCGGCCTGAAGGTATGTCACATTAATGCCTAAAGCATTCATCATAAAATCGATGAATTTAAATATATTTTTGAACGTTCCAGTGTAGATGGTTTGTGTGTGTCAGAGACTTATTCTCTTCGTGCCATATTGATGATTTGCTTTGTGTCACTGGACATAAACTGTTTCGCTCAGATAAAATCGGGCATGTTGGTGGTGTCGCTATTTATATTAAATTTGGTCTCTCGTGTCGTTAGCAGTACAGATAAAATCCTAGTTGGCTGTGTATATAGAAAGAGAAGAGAGAAACTTACCCTAAATTACAACAACATCCTTATAAGTGGCGACTTTAACAGTGACTTGCTTACTGAAACTAAGTTTTCGCTATCAATGGAAAACCTTCGACTTTTCCCTTTCACGCGAACCAATAGCACGTTATTAGATGTATTTTTTATAAATAAGAAGTCTAAGGTCTTACTTTATGACCAACTATCCGCGCCTAATTTCTCTAAGCATGACCTGATATATCTCACCTACGATTTCCAATTTACTTACGACACCCGCACATATTCCTATCGCGACTTCAAGCATATAAACTACCACCAACTCGAGATGGCAGTGGATGGCATCAACTGGTGATATATCCATAGTATGGTGTCAGCAGATGAACAGATTAATTTTCTTGAAACCAAAATTGGCGAACTTTATGATAACTTTGTGCCGATTGTAAAAAAAATCGTATAGTTCTAGGACTCATCCATGGTTTAATAGTCAGATAAAAAAATTTATTTACAAACGGAATAATGCGTATCAAAGATGGAAACGGTCAAAATCTGATATCACCCACAGTGACTATAAGATGCTTAAAAGAGAAGTAATGAAAGCCATTAAATTTGCCATTGCAAAAATCAATGTACTATGCACAACAATTTAACACGGCGGTAGGCTCTAAGCAAACATGGAAACGTATCAGCGATATCGGTATTGGCAAGGAAAGCAATCTAGTAACCGAATCTATTGACGTATATGAATTAAACGAGAAATTTGTGCAAGTGTCTGTTGATAACCGTAATATTTGTTATGACCGTTATAGGGTTAGTATGAGTGACTCCCTGCCTGGTTTCTGTGTCAATTGTATTGATGGGTGTGATGTCCACTCTGTACTTAGTATCAAGTCANTTATGACCGTTATAGGGTTAGTATGAGTGACTCCCTGCCTGGTTTCTGTGTCAATTGTATTGATGGGTGTGATGTCCACTCTGTACTTACTATCAAGTCAAATGCCGTTGGTAGCGATGGAATCCATCCCAAATTTCTCAAGTGTTTACTTCCTAAAATTCTGAATTACCTAACTTATGCCTTTGACACCATCCTCACAACCTCTGACTTTCCGAGTTGTTGGAAGAGGGCAAAGGTCATCCCTGTCAAAAAGCCGACTGGTGATTACAGGTCAATCGCGATATTGTNAATCCATCCCAAATTTCTCAAGTGTTTACTTCCTAAAATTCTGAATTACCTAACTTATGCCTTTGACACCATCCTCACAACCTCTGACTTTCCGAGTTGTTGGAAGAGGGCAAAGGTCATCCCTGTCAAAAAGCCGACTGGTGATTACAGGCCAATCGCGATATTGTCTTTTCTATCTAAGGTCCTTGAGCGAATCATGAACAACCAGATCAACCTCTTTATTACTAAAAACTCGGTGATGAGCCCGTACCAATCTGGTTTCAGAGCAAATAGGAGTTGTATCGCAGCGCTCTTAAAAGTTTCGGACGACATTAGGCTAAACCTTGACAGAAACTATGTAACATTCCTAACCCTTCTCGACCATTCGAAAGCTTTTGATACCGTGGATCATGCGTTAATGTGTTTAAAACTTGGTAAAATTTTTAGTTTCGCACCATCGGCAGTGAACCTAGTAAGATCATACCTTGCTGACCGTTCACAATCAGTAAGCGTGCACGATATTGTTTCAACCCCGCTACCTACGACTCGAGGGGTTCCGCAAGGATCCATACTTGACCCCCTGCTGTTCGTGTTGTATATAAATGATCTCCAATCTGTGTTAAAACATTGTAATATCCATGTTTATGCAGATGACGTCCAATTGTATCTCTGTTGTCCCCCTGTGGTGTGGTTAAAAAAATTAATTTTATGTATTTCAATTATCTCTTTAACAAAATAATATACATGCTTTCAGCAAGAAGAAAAATTCTGAAGTAATCAAAAATTTTCTTTTTGATTTACATAAATTGAAAAAGAACTTAATTCAATAATTTCAAAAATAACAAAGTACAAAAATGAACAAAGTACAATAGTAAATAGTATTAACACTACAATACTCCCCCTTCCAGAGAGTTATTATTATACAAATTGAAAGTAACTTGTTTCTTTTTAGTCGTTGTTGAAACTATATGGTTGTTAGTGTTATGTGGTTCTGTTATTTCAACTATTGCTGGCTTTAGTCTGTCAATCGAAATAATTTTAATNATTGGAATTGTGCTCACAGGAGATTTTGTGTGACGATAAACTTTAGATTTCTGGCAACTTATACATCCTTTTGACCATATGTTTATCTCCTTGTTCAAACAAGGCCAATAATACTTCTTCACAATTAATCGGCGTGTAACCAGGATGAGCAATTCCATTTAACATATCGAACACTGTCCTGCGCAAATTATTTGGAACGAAAGGTCTAGGACTTTCTCCTGACACTTCACACCAAATATTAAAATTTAGAATAGGAATTTTAATTAAATTAAGATTTTGAAACGTTTGTCCAGAAATAAGTTTATTAAGTTCACTGTTTTTTTGCTGTTCACTCTGTAAAATTTTGAAATTAAGTTCTGAATTTTTAATCACATCTATTTCAAACGCACGAGATAACGTGTCAGCTACAATGTTGG
>NW_016157521.1:165855-169324 GCF_001687245.7 Rhagoletis zephyria | reverse complement strand
TCATTAACTGAAGCTATCTCGCTTTTGCTAATAATCTCCCAAACATTATCAGCCAATTTCGTCAATTCACTAATACTGCTTGAATTAGAACTAGCTAAATTCACGCTTAGGTTCTTCGGTAACTTCCTCATCCAAAGTTTCTTAAGAATTTCTTGACTAAAATTGGAACCAGAATGCAGTACAAGCGACCGATAAAATTCCGAGGGCTTACGATCACCCATTTCAGTATCCGATAAAATTTTGTCTAATTTCGCATTCTCACTTAATGAATGCCTTTCAATTAAAATTTTCTTAAGTGAGGTAAATTTATTATTTTCGGGCGGATTTTGAATAAAGTCTAAAATCGTTATTATAACTTCTTGCGGAAGTGCAGTAATTGTATGTTCATACTTTGTTGTTTCTTCTGTAATATTTTTGGTACTAAACTGCATTTCCGCATGAATAAACCATGCTTCAGGGCAACTCGCCCAAAATTGCGGCAACTTAACCGAAGTTGCACAAATTTCTTGACTAGTCCGACCACTGTAAGGATTTTCTAATTCCTCTTGAAAAGTGTTATCTTGTAAATTAATGAGCGAGTCGTTTAAATTACTTGTACGTGTAGTTGTGTGCGCGCCATGTTGTGGTGAGTGAAACATTGTGTACACAATTTTAACGTTATAAAAATTTCTAGAAGGGGTGTTCACAGTTTAGTTGACAAACAAAACTTTAATAATAATAAGTTAATGTATATACACATATATACTTAAATATAATGTAGCTAGCACGCGTCGTAATTAATTGTATTTTCTCGATACAGTTCAACAGTGCGTGACAAATCTGTCCAATTCACAACTTATGATTATCTTCGGAATTTGCTGACAATAATTCACTCTTATATTATTGATTGAATAAGCTCACCATTATTGAACGTTGGAGATGATACTTGACTGTGGCTGTATGCACTTGCTTACGACTGTGACTGTATCTGCGACTGTGATTATATCTTCGACGGTAACTTTGATTACGACAACGACCTCGACGAAGTTAAAAACTGCGACAGATATATTTGCTAATGTGTAGAGAAAAACTGCCCTTATTATTTATTTGCTGATTCAACCAATGTTGACATGTTTAATCAATAGTTTTAATTTTTTAACTTCTGTTGCTTCAATCGATGTTGCTGTTAGTTATATTGAATTTCGCAGCAATATCCGAAATTGTATGTATGTCCTCGTTGCCAATTAGTCAGATGCAAATTTACAGACCGGCAGGATCGCCAATTGTGGTGTGGTTAAAAAAATTAATTTTATGTATTTCAATTATCTCTTTAACAAAATAATATACATGCTTTCAGCAAGAAGAAAAATTCTGAAGTAATCAAAAACTTTCTTTTTGATTTACATAAATTGAAAAAGAACTTAATTCAATAATTTCAAAAATAACAAAGTACAAAAATGAACAAAGTACAATAGTAAATAGTATTAACACTACACCCCCCAAATCCATCAATGCATGTATAACAAACCTAAATGCCGACTTAGACTCCGTAAGCGAGTGGGCATCTGGAAATAGCTTAGTCTTTAATCCAAGCAAATGCCAGTGCATTGTTATGTATAAGAAACATTTCAAATTTGACTATTATGAAGTAAAATTGGACGGTTCTGTGATAAAATACGTGGACACTGCCAAAAACTTAGGAGTAACATTTAATAGAAGACTTACGTGGAATAACCATATTTTTAGTGCAATAGGAAAAGTTTACGGTATGCTCCGAACCTTATGGAACATTCAGTACTTTACTCCAGTAAAAATCCGGCTTCTACTAGCTAAAACATACTTGATACCGACGTTACTAGCGTTTGTTAGCGTTGATAGCGTTTGTCGAAGGAAACTGAATGTTCTGTACAACAACATTGCACGATACATTTATGGCATTAAACGTAGCGAGCACATTTCCAACTTTGCCTCAAAGATCTTATCAATATCTTTCAATGACATATTAAAGGTCAAGTGTTTAACATTGATGCATAAGGTTATAACAACTCAGGAGCCCAGCTACCTGAAAGAGCGGCTCCCACTATGTAGGTCTTCCCGAGCACCCCTTATTTCCTTGTCGAAATTTAACTTGCTAATTTCTGAACGTCAGTTTTTTGTATACACGGTACGTCTTGGGAACCATTTGCCACATGCGATTAGAAATATTAAGATCACGCCGCAATTTAGAAACGAACTCATGCGTCACTTTGCCATGTGATTCCCAGCGTAATATTCTCTAACTTTCTTTTTTCCATGACTATCAACGCTTCTTTATCATTTTCCTCTAAACCTATTCAATTACTCACTCCTCTATTTGGAATTCCGCTTTCACTGTCTAGTTAGTCTATTAGTCTTGGTTCATATTGATTTATAAGTGATTATTACATAGTTTAAGAAATTTTGTCACATACTTACGTACTTCCCCGAGTGTGGGACTCCCACCGAAGCGTGTTGGGCTACCCACTAAATCCCAAACTCCCACCGCCCGCGCAAGAATCCCGCATCTGGCACCGCAATTCTGCATGTCTTCAGATGTAGGAGCTCGCTGCTAGAGCCTCGGGGCTGCTCTTTTGTAGGGGCGTTTCATTCGGGTGTCCTCAGTAGACATCCGTCCTCTCGTTTGCAGCGGAGTACGAATTTCACGTATCTCGCAACTGCTTCCCACTTGTCTGCACTGGAGATCATTACCCCAATTATGTTGTTCGGAGTTATGTCTCCGTATCTTTCTTCCAACATTCTGCGCGAAATCAAGAAGTGTTCGCCGGTGAAGAATGTATGGTACACGTTATCTTCGACGTTTCCACAGTAGTGACAGAACGGTGAGTCCACCCTTCCCATTCTATGAAGATATTCTCGGAAGTAACCATGGCCGGTGAGGAATTGCGTCAGGTAGAAATCGAAACATGCGGTCTGTTCAAGCATGTTTGAAGGTCGGCTATCAGGGTGTGCGTCCATTGGACCGAAGACATTTGAATCCGGTATTTTTTGACTTTCAATGCGTCAGCCCATATTTCTGGCCCGTACAGGAGCACCGACTGGACTGCGGTCATCAGATGCTTCCTGCGGCATGGCTTCGGGCCGCCCACGTTCGCCATCAGCCGGCTTAGAGCCACCGTGCTCTGCGCAGCTTTTTCACATACTCCATGGATGTGTTCCCAGAATGTGAGTTTGCTGTCATGCTTCACCCCTAGGTATTTTGTAGACCTAGAAGTTGTCACGAGTTGAGGTCCGACCATCATGTTTATAATTGTTGGGATCCGTTTCCTGGTGAGGAGCACGATCTCTGTTTTGGCTGTAGCCAATTGCAGACCGTGATCGCTCATCCATCCACTGACGTTGCGCATGACCTGGTTTAGCTTGACCTGTGCTAGCTGGACATTTCTTGCTGTTATGACGGCGGCCACGTCGTCCGCTAAGGCGACAAGGAAGGCGCTCTCCGGCATTTCCGTGC
>NW_016157521.1:158873-163552 GCF_001687245.7 Rhagoletis zephyria | reverse complement strand
GGCCTGGAGCCTTGCCGGCTTTCATGCTTCGCAGGGCTAACTTCAGCTCGTCTGTGGAAAACAGTGGTGCTTCGGCTTGCTCCTCGACGAAGACTGTGTCTGCGCTTAGTGGGTGTGGGAAATAGTGCATCCACTATATTCTTTACGCGGACCTCATCCATTGCTTGTGATGATGTATGGAACCTTTTTAATCACTATTTTGTATACCTGGCCCCAGGGATCACGGTCCAGTTCGTCACATAGCGCTTTCCAGCAGTTCCGTTTACTCTTCTGTATCTCGGCCCCAAGTGCTTTCTTAGCGCTTTTGTAGGCTGCTGCTCTGGTCAGCGCCTCAGGTCTGCCACAAGCGCGCGTTACGAGTCTCCGCATTCTATGGCAGGCCTTTCGCAGCTCTGCAATTCGGCCATTCCACCAGTATACCTGGTTTTTACCTTACCATGCTCTCCTCTGCGGCATTGAGGCTTTGCATGCGCGGTAGCGCATGGTTTCTTCGACCAGCTTAGCACAAGACTCTATTGTGTATCTCTCCCGTTGTGGGTGAAAGACCTTGGGAATCTGCTATGAGTGAAGTGTCGAACTTGCGAACACCGACCTTAGACGGGTTCAATCCTGGTTTCCTGTGAGGGATACTACGTGTTTGCCCTCGCGTTGTGTCAGTGACTTTGAAGGTGATGTAGTTGTGGTCGCTGCCACTCTGGTCTTCCATCACTCACCATCCGTCAGCCCTTCGAAGAAGGCTTTCTGAGACCAGGGTTATGTTAGGGATCGAGTATCGAAAACCCATTCTACGCCTCTTGCGTTGAAATCTCCAGCAACAATTATGTGGCCGGTTATATCGCGCAATTCGTCTTCAAGGCCTTCGAGCTTTTCCCTGAAGACAAGGACTGTGTCGTTTGGAGACAGGTAGCAGCTCACCAGAGTGATTTTCCCCATTTTCACCCAAACGTAGCAGCGTCCGACCCCGCTGCTCTCTGCGCGATGGTTGGGGTTAGCGATCCATATCGCGGCCGAGCCTAATTGGTCAACATGCCACGTTTTCTTTGTTCTATAGGATTCCCTGATGATGACAGCGTCTGCTCTTTGTTCAAGGACCAATTGGTCCAGCAGGTCATCAGCTACCCTACTCCTGTTCATATTTCCTTGTATAAATTTAATCATATTCTCCCAAGCTTTGTCTTAGCCTCAGCTTGGGCTTTCTTTACATGCAGAGGTTATGTGGCCCTGCTGACCACATTTCCAGCATGAACTGCTTCTGTCTGGGCCTTTGCATGCCGCCTTTTGTGGCCATATCCCAGACAGCGGAAACACCTTTGGACATCCGCGCGCTCTCGGACACGGCAGATAATCCAACCTACTCGCAACTTCCCCTTTTCAATGAGTCCGGCCTGGTAGTTCGTCGATTTCCACCACGTCCATTCTTTGTTCTCGCGAGTTTACAGCGAGGAGAGAGACGCAAAGTTGGCCATTCATCTTGTCTCCTAATTCCCCGCGTATAGCGTTCTCCACTTCTGGGGCCCTGGTTAGGCAGTCCATGCCCAGAACTTCTAGACGTAACCGTCTGGTGAGAATACGGGCGTCTCCAAGCTGGCCAATGGCAATTCACACATTTTCCTTAAACGCTGTGTGGTTGCCACAGCGCTCCATTTCGATGAGCACGCCGCCTTCGCGGGTTTTCCGAACAGATCGAATTACGGTCTCCGTCTTCTCAGGTTGGAGCTTACCACGTATTGTGCCCAGCACCTCTGCATAGGTTTTGCCTTCAGCTGGCTTAATGATTAGTTTGGCGAGACTCTTCTTTTTTCTCACCCTCTTCTTTTTTCTTGCGGCTGGTCGCCTCGCCTTTATTGACCAAGGGCTCACCTGGCGTTGGCCCTGGCTTGGGCTTTCTACGTTTTCCAACCGTTTTCCATTGGTTATCTGGTACGGTTTTCTGCGCATTATTGCTATTATTATTATTAGCATTATTATTATTATTACCATTATTAATAATAATATTATTACTACTATTATTATTATAATTAGTATTTTTTTCCGGCTCGCCTGTAGGGGAGTCGGATCGAGTTCGACCTCTCTTATGCGAGCCAGGGCCAGTTTTCCGCAGCTCGGAAAGGGTAGACCCCTTCCGGCGCTGCTCTCGGAGATAGCTTAGTATATTTAAGCTCTCCTCGATTTGGACCATATCCGTTTGTATGTCAATAGACACATTACACAAACGGCAATAACGCAAATTCGTGTTATTTCCCAATTGAATGTGTAATAACACAAATTTGCTTTATTTCATTTCTCGTTGAGCAATAAGACCAACTTTTAAACTGAACAATTGAGTAATAAAGCAAAATAGTGTACATAGTTACAGTTACATTTGACAAAAAGTAGTACATGAACAAGTTAAATGGACGGATTTGTAAGTATACAATTTGAAAGTGCCCAGCGTCGAGGTGGTCCGCGTTCGCGCGCCGCGTTCGACGTCGCGCTCGCGTCCTCCGGCCCCCTTCCTTCCTTTCGCCATTATGAACTGGTGGAATTATAACCGTTTAGAAAAAAGAATAATAACAATTTGACACTAGTTCACTTCTGAAACTGCTTTTTAATGCTCAAGTAGTGGGAATTATTGCGTAAGGTATTATTGCATGCACCCCACCCATGGTGGAATTATACCAAGTGAAGTAATATTAGAGTGAGAAGAAAGATTTTGACACTGCCTTATTTGAAAATTTGCCTATAAAATATGACTATAAGGCAGCCGAATGTCAGAAAATAAAGCGAGAAAGCTGTTTTACTACTTCACCTGTTTATTGCGCCATTCGTCCCACCTGCTTGTACCGAGTATTCGTTCAAATTTAGAAGTCTGGGAGTAGGTAAAATTTTACATATTGTTACGTCAGTATTTCGTACCACATGTTCGCTCCGTCTTCGTAAACGAAATCCACAGTTCGGATATAGCGAGTGATGATAATGCAGAAATTTTAACTGAAAATAAAACTCAAAGCAATATTCACCCTCATTGCGCGAGTCGTGTCGAATGCAACTCGTTTTTCGAGAGTCGAATCGTATCGAAAATTTCACGTCATTGCCTAAAATTTCCACTCGACTAGTGTATTAAAACGGAAAAACTTGGCAGCACTGTACAATTTTCGAGGATTTTCGTCGTTTATTTATTTCAGCACGACAGTAGACAATGCGAAGGCCGCCTACGCAGAAAGGTGTTCTCTACAAAAGGTGTTCAGCCCCCTTTCTTTGGCAACACAGAAGAGAATTCTACGTAGTGAGGGTTATAATCCCTAAGTGCGGCCGAAGGCCGCCTACGCAGAAAGGTGTTCTCTGCAAAAGGTGTTCAGCCCCCTCTTATGCTGCGAACAGGAACGGCGAATTTTGTTTGTTCTTGCCATGGCGGAATTATACCAGGTGAAGTAATGAGAGAAGAAAGATTTTGTCACTGCCTTATTTGAAAAATTGCCTTTAAAATTTGACTATAACAGCCAAATGTCAAAAAACAAATCGAGAAAGCCGTTTTATTACTTCACACCTGTTTATTGCGCCATGGTTCCATGCAAACATGTTAAGGTTTTCCTGCAATGTTTTCAACATATTAAAAAGCATGCAGACAAAATTCATACAAAATGCTATGTCCAATTTGCCGAGCAGTTAGACGCGTTCCCTATATTTTGTTAGACTTTTTATAAGTAAAAATATTTGTTTAATTGTATTTTTGGAATAAACAAAGTTCTTTTTCCTTCTGTCAGTAAACTGTTTTTGTTACAAATAGTATAAATAAGCAATGGGAAATAAGGCAAAATTTGTTTTATTTCCAACCTTTTCCAAATTTTGCGTTATTGCCGTTGGTGTTGTAAAGTCCGGTACATAAACAATATAAATTCAGGACCGTATTTAAGAAAAGTCGACTAATTTCGACAATTTTTATGCGATTGCAATAAATGAGCTATCAGTTTATTTAAAAATAGATTTAATTTTAGATTGTACTATATGTTTTGAAATTGTGGAAATTATCGGTAGTCAAAATTTAAAAAATGAATAGAAATATTTTTTTTTGTTATTTTACCCGATAAAAAATCCCAACAAGCCAAGTCCGACAATAGATTATTATCAGTGGCGTAGCCAAGGGGGGGTGGGGGGTAGATCCCCCCTTCGTCAGTGAAATTAAACTTTTTATTTTTGAATTAATAACGCAATACTATTTTACCCTTCCGATTTATAATTTTTTTTATTTCAGACTGATGACAAATTATCTTTTAATGAATATATAAAATTATCGGTTGGTGGATTATGTATTTGAATATTTTCGAAATACACTAGGCCATTTTGCTTAGTTCCCCACAGTGTTGGGAAATAATCTATAATCTATACAAAAACTGTACTTTTCGACTGTAAATTATATCGACTTTTTAATTTGCTCATATGCATGCATGCATACATAGATTCCCTTCAAGACCAATGCTTTGATGGTATTCACGGGAAAGTTTATGTAGGTACATTTACATATTTTACACTTTTAACATAAATATCAAGGCAGATATTTTAAGATAAACTTCTTAACAAACAAATATTTTTAAGTTATTATGAATGGATAAAAGAGACATCTTCTTTGAATTCAGTACTAAAACTTGACATTTCAAGTGCTTATCAAAACTTTATACATGTTAACTAGAATGGCCATTTAT
>NW_016157521.1:156075-157713 GCF_001687245.7 Rhagoletis zephyria | reverse complement strand
TTTTTTTTTAATGTTGTTCAAAGATTAAACTTATTTTCATTTAGTGTTTGTTAAGGAATAAACTATATTTTTATAAACAAATAATTCAAATTAAAATATAATAAAATAAATAGTCAATTCTAGTCAATATGTGAGTGTCGTAAAGTTATGATATTTAAGAACATCTCTTTCTTAATTAACGATGACACTGTTTCTATATGAAGCTGATTTCAACATTTTGTTTTAATAAAATTTAGTATCGAAAATATTCTTTCAAAACTTGCCTAGGAATGTGATATAATGGTTCGTTCAAAACCTTTTTTGAAAACTTATAAGGGCAAAAACGAGAAGGCGAAGACAAAAAGAGAATAAAAAAATGTCCCGCAGTGAATTTTCAGATTTTTAAATTTAAATAAAGCATGAATACCCCATGGAATAAACGAGTAGATAAAAAATATATAACGGTAAAACTGGCACATAAATATATGAAAGAATGCACTCAGGCGACGTCTCTAGCCATTGTGTGTCACAAATTTAAGTTATCGATGGAATTTTTTTTCAGGTGAGTACATTATTTGATTTAGGTAAATAAAAAATGGAAAATTTAGTAATTTTTAATAATGTTTTTTTATTTAGTACTTGAATTTAAAAATTGGAACATTGTATTTAATAAAGAGTAATTTTGCTGCCTTTTCGGGTTGCAGCCTGTTTCTTAACGGGTCGTAAATCAAACCTGTGCCACTAAATAACTACTCGCTCGATGCGACAAACCTGTAAAACTTGAAACTTGACAAGATTTTAAATTCCTTTTGATTGACGTTGCACCAGTTGGGAGTACTTTCAGTTATATTTTTTTTATTGCGGTGCAATAATTCCTTATTGAGAATTGCATTGGGGATGCAAATGTAGGATGTATCCACCTGACTTTCATCTTCACAATCTAGCATCATGGGAAGATCGTTATTTAAACACCGTTGTTTTCCAATTCGGAGAACCAATTCTTTTAGTTGTTTCAGAATTTGGAGAACCTGTTACGTCCTCAGCGTTTTTCGATTTTAGTTTTTGTAATTCCTTTTTAATCCTGTCTTCGGTGACTGGTTTGAAAAATGTGTGCTTATAACGAGGTTCTAAATAGGTGGATATGGCAAATAAATTGTTATTTTCTAGGAATGAAAATTTGGAAGAAAATTCTGTTTTGAAAGTCGTGGCTGCCGAATTAGTTTAAAATTTTCAACATATCGTTAATATAGTACGGAAAGGGCGTATTTCACATTATCGCTGAAATGCGAAAAAGCCACAACTAACAAAATGATGAAATTATCTTAATCAATAAATCAATTTAGTTAGTTACGGCTTTTTGTATTTCAGTGACGATGAGAGTTACGCCCTTTCCATACTATACTAACGATATATTGCATGCCAAGTCCCACTCCTCAATAGATATTAAATTCGCCTTGAATTAATTCTTATTTGATTTGTAAACTTGGCTGTCAACTTATTCGCATAAATATCATTTTATCTTCATTTGGATGCGTGCTAATTTTGACAATTAAATAGCACAAAATTAAAATAAATCTTGTTGTTTCCGAGCTGTAAGACTAATAAAAGGAAACACGGAACTTAATCATAATAAGTTTTATAAGAAAACAAATAATTACA
>NW_016157521.1:146521-151099 GCF_001687245.7 Rhagoletis zephyria | reverse complement strand
ACAATTAAATAGCACAAAATTAAAATAAATCTTGTTGTTTCCGAGCTGTAAGACTAATAAAAGGAAACACGGAACTTAATCATAATAAGTTTTATAAGAAAACAAATAATTACACTTATCTAAGAAAAAGTAGAAAAAACTAGTAATGCATCCAGTTTTTTCAACAGACCTTTGACAAATAATATTCGATAATTACATAATTCTTACCTAATTAAAGGTTATCTTTTAACGCGCAAATCGTCGATTCTCTTTATAGCCAGACGTTGAACATTCCCGCTGGAAATACCTATTGAAGGATTTTACTCTTTGACTTTAAATTACAAAAGAAGGGGGCAGACAAAAAATGTTGGCTACAATTTGTCATTTTGTTTGGCAGATACACGTTTTATCAGTGCACTTGCACAATATTCGCATTCGCAAAAGCTCCGCATTGGTTATTTCGAACGCGAAAGCGAATGCGAATGTTAAAATTAATGCGGAAACTCCGCGGTTGCGAATGCGAATGCGAATATTCGCAACAACCCTGGTACATACATACATAAAATGTGGAGTTTCATAAAAAAGATGTTTCTATTATTGTACTCGTTTTTACTTACGGTGATTGCAATTCTTCAAAAAAATTTTGCCCTTCCCTGGTTCAAAATGTGTTTGATGTTGCACTTAACCCTGTAAAAAGGCATGTTTTTGCATTCTTGCCCTTGTCTATCTCATGCCACCATCTGACAGCCTTATTCTGTATCACGAACGATAGGCAACACGAACGATTCGTCTGCAGAGGAATGTTTCAAAAATTTGTCCGGCGGCATCATTCTAGCCGGTTTAAACGCAACCGATACCATTGCAATTTCTTATGATTATTCACTCATCTGAAAAGGATCAAACATATCCCTAAATCTTCGCCTTTAAGCTTTCGCATCAGCAATCTGAGACAATGTTCTCCTCTTCAAGCTATAACACCGCGGCTATGAGTTTCATTCTTATAATTATGTTCCCTAGCCCAGTAAAATTAGATAAATTTGGTACGAAAAAAAAAAAATTGTAACAGCGATTTTTTGATGCAGTTTACTCCTATTTGACACGTAGATTATGGATCCACAGTCTCGCCCCTAAATTTCATTTGGCAACATTCCGCTATCTTGGATTTTAGTTTTTTTTGGGGTTTTTGCGATTTTCAAGCTTATTTTGCATTTTTCGTAAAAAATGGTTATATACAAATTTGTAGAGAATTTAACTTCCCGCTTTTGTTTTATAGAAGGTTAAAAAAAAATTATTGTAAATAATTAGCAAAAACTACGAAAAATTTTACATTGTCGCGGTTTTCGCCATTTCTGTTGAAAATACATATCATATTGAAATTCTATAGTTGTAGAGAATTTCATTCTCCACGATTTTTATAATACGTACATTTTTTTGTACGACGCATAGATCACGAGATGCGGCGTAAAATTTCTTTTCCGTATAACGTCAACCGCTACACTACGATGGCCAAAACTCTATAGGACGGATTACAAAGATTAAGGTCTTAAAATGATCACATAGACGCTCCCATTGAAAACAGTGTGGCTTTTTCAAAAACAACATGGCGTCTCAAATATGGCGTCCAAACTAACCGTAAATTAAATTTTGCCTTACAACTTTTGTGCCACCGGAGAACCCAACACTAAAAAAGAAAAAGTAACAGCAGGTTCTTATATTTTTGAGGTTGCTGATTACGAACCTAGAGCATGATTTTAAAAATTCTTAATGGCGAAGCCAATATTTGACGTCCCTAAATATTTAAAGTCGATCCGATTAACTTGAAAAGTTTTCCTCTTGGGTTCTTGGGCCAGTTTATTACGAATCTGAGGTCAAGTTTGAAAAATTCAAAATGGCGGACCCAATATGGCGAAGAAAAATTTAAATCGATTAGATTCGCTTAAAACTTTACAATGAAGGGTTCTTAAGTTCTCTGATTACGAATCTGAAATTGGAACATTGTCACGGTTTTCGCCATTTTTCAACAATTTCTGTTGTTAATACTTGGCATATTTAAGTGCCAAAGTTGTAGAGGTTTTGATGCAAATGAGATAAGATTATAAATTTAAAGCAATTTCGGATAAAAAACTATCCAACCGAAATTCTGCACCTCCATCATTTTGGCCCAGATCCACTTTTTTATATAAAAAACAACATCAACTCGTTTTAATAAACATCCTATTAGATCCGTTTAATAAAGAATTGAGAAAAAAATTGAGTAAATTTATTGTTTGTAATAACCTGTCCCTGTTCCCGGGCTATTCAGACCCTGCTGCGTATTGAGCAATCTGCTTGTGTGTTTTCAACAATAAAATACTCAAAAGAATAATAAACTTTAAGCAGATAACAAATTAACCAAGAAAGTTTGAACAAATCAAATATTTTGATAATTTCTACTCAATCTTCCGTAAAAAATTTAATTTATTTTATTTATTTGATTCACACTCCTTATTAACGTTAAATTATAGATGTAAAAGGTAATCTGAATATTGAACCAAAAGTGGCAACCTAACCCTCTACAAAAAAATTTCGTTCGTGCAGCAAAATGCTCTCGGAGTTTGTNTTTTATTTATTTGATTCACACTCCTTATTAACGTTAAATTATAGATGTAATAGGTAATCTGAATATTGAACCAAAAGTGGCAACCTAACCCTCTACAAAAAAATTTCGTTCGTGCAGCAAAATGCTCTCGGAGTTTGTTTAAACCAGAGGTTCGCAAACTTATTTTTTCTCGTAGACCCCTTTCAAGAATTTACTGGTTTCGGTGGACCCTCTGCTGATACATTTCTAAATATTCCCAAAGCTCGTAAAAAAATTAAATGTGAAGATTAGATCTAACTATGTAAATTTGCATCGCGGGTGAGCTCAAAAACTAAACTCGGAGTGGCCAAAATAACACTAAAATATTTTCTTTCTATTATCCTTTATTTCTATTTATTAAACACCGTGTCCTTGGACCAAATCCAACTGAGTCGGTCTGGAACGATGGAATTTCCAATTAGACTAATTTGGAGAGACGTTACCAATTCAGAATATGCGAATTATGAAATCGTAGCAAGTGCCGATTTCAAAAACTGTAACTTTTTCGATTTTCAGCCGACATTTTCGCATGTGGGGAGTTTCGTAGTCGTCTTCTACAATAGCCAACTTTTGGTCCACTTATAACTGCCAGCTTTTATCTGGTTTCAAAAAAATTAACTATAAACACTTATTACTTTATAGGTATTCCTTTATTAGTTAGTTTTTTTTTTTAATTAAGGGCGTGTGTGAATCGGTAACAAAGTTGTATAGGGAAAGCTGTTGAATAATATTTTTGCTATGGTGAAACAGTTTTGCCAATCTGCTGTGTGAAATTAAATCTTTTTTGACAGCAGTAAATTTTTGATAACCGCAAATTTATGCGGAATAAAATAATAAAAATTTTTTATTTAACGAAAAATTACACACATCAACAATCTTTGCGATTGTTAAAATTTTCTATGCATTTGTCAAAAATTTCACTAGCCTCAAGAGCTACTGAAATTTTATTCACCTCATAGTTATCAAAAATTTACTCGCCGCGAACTTTCTTACCGATTCACACACGCTCTAAGAATATATTTTTTTTAAATTGGAAATTCGTGCCAACGTTATCATTAAATCCTTATTCAGTGTTTTTGAAAAATATCAATTCTTTTCGTAGTATGTGGAGAATTGTCTTTTTTTTATAGAAAAACTTCGTCTAAAGGCAGAATTTGTGCTATACTGTTGTACGGATCAAGTGAATGCGTAAACTAGTTTTTATTGTTTTAGTCAAATACCTTCTGAATAATTCCAAATGGTCGCCTTTCGCACTCACCGTTTTTTTTGTATGCCCACTGGCTTTCCGCTTAAAGTAAACACTTGTTTTCGTTTTTAAAAAGTTATAAAATTCAACTCCGTTTATTCATGAGCTATATAAAAGCGTTCAAGATATATATATATATAAGCGTTCACTTGGTCAAAAAGGATTTCAACTTCGCAAATTACTAATCCAAGGGGCGCGTGCGCGTTTATCGCTGGTAGTTGCTGAACTAACTTGTCGCTCATTTGGCACGACGATGGGAAGCGGCCGTGCGCGCTCGTTAATCATCTTTCGGAGTTCACACCGCTGCGGCCACAGGATGCGCGCACGGCCGCTGAATTAAGTTTAAGCGGCGGCTTAAACATCGTCCCCGCCCTGCAGGAATGCATTGCTGAGCGTCTCCTGCAGCTCTTTCAGGGCGCGGATCGTGTTGCCAAGGACGCGGTGGGTGGTGCGGCCCTGGAAATTGGCCGTTTGTAGGCCTTGGGGAGTGCGCGCGATCGTCCGTTGGGCGGTCTTCTTGCGCGGCGGTTGCGGCGCATGGTTGCGCGGGTTATTCTGCGCCTTCTTCAGCGCCTTTTTCTTCGGCGGTGCGCGCCGCTTGACGCTCCTTGGGGCCTTTGTGGCCGGTTTCCTCTTCTTGGGCCCCTGTTCCCTTGGCCCCGTGCGCGCATGGGTGTTGGCTGCTACATGCAGCAGCGTGTGGTGCGCTAGCCCGCAGGTCTTGCAACTACCCGGC
>NW_016157521.1:92337-145051 GCF_001687245.7 Rhagoletis zephyria | reverse complement strand
TTTTAAGAAACAAAAAATAATTAAGTCCAAATAGTCTCAAAAAGTATAGTGTAAAACGAAATTTATTGAATAATTCCACATAAAATGGTATACATAAATGACTCATTTTCTGAACGATTTAAATGAAACGCATTTCATATGCTTTTTTGTGCAAACGGCATTTGCGAATTGATAGAAAAGTACTACGGATGGTAAATTTTTGTTAACTATGGTGAATAATTCCAATGGTCGCCTTTCGCACTCACCGTTTTTTTTGTATGCCCACTGGCTTTCCGCTTAAAGTAAACACTTGTTTTCGTTTTTAAAAAGTTATAAAATTCAACTCCGTTTATTCATGAGCTATATAAAAGCGTTCAAGATATATATATATATAAGCGTTCACTTGGTCAAAAAGGATTTCAACTTCGCAAATTACTAATCCCCGGGGCGCGTGCGCGTTTATCGCTGGTAGTTGCTGAACTAACTTGTCGCTCATTTGGCACGACGATGGGAAGCGGCCGTGCGCGCTCGTTAATCATCTTTCGGAGTTCACACCGCAGCGGCCACAGGATGCGCGCACGGCCGCTGAATTAAGTTTAAGCGGCGGCTTAAACACCTTCCTTTAAGCTCAGATGGGCTANTGTTTTTGAAAAATATCAATTATTTTCGTAGTATGTGGAGAATTGTCTTTTTTTTTATAGAAAAACTTCGTCCAAAGGCAGAATTTGTTTTGCTATACTGTTGTACGGATCAAGTGAATGCGTAAAATAGTTTTTATTGTTTTAGTCAAATGCATTCCTTTAAGCTCAGATGGGCTATATGCAAGAAACTCGTCTTCTATTGATTTCTGATTTCCCCTGTTGTAAATAACCTCGAATCTCTTTGAAAGTCGCTGTACAATTTCGAGCTCAAAAAGTTTAATGAACCATGAGAAAATCATTACGATCGCAATATTTAGACAACACGTGTTGACGATTAGCGGTAGTTTTGACTAGCACGGAAAGACCTTACCACACGTGCATGTGTATCTAGACATGCGATTTCGCTTTTATTGGATTTTATAAAAGCTATGTGAATATTAAATAATCAAATTTAACAAAATTTTATAATTTTTATATTCCAACTAAATGTAAGGAAAAATCTGGGACCGGGGCGAAACACCCCCACCGTATAGTCGGGCCTGCNAAAAACGTTAACTTTTTCGGTTTGCAGGTAGGTCTTAGATAAGGTTCTAGATGAATCATTGTATATATTTACATATATACAAGTCGATTGTATACATATTTATACATACAGATGCGTGCAACTAATTAGCAACGAAATTCAAAACGATATTGCTTGCAAATTATGTTTATTTATTTATTTTTAATAATTTTCATTTAAAATATAATTCAATCTATATCAGAACCCACAATAACAAAAGTTGCAAAGCTTGCACAATTTGAAAAAAAAATTAATCAAACTTAAAAAAATCGTCATCAAAATTTCAAAATTTTTAATTAGAATATTTAGAAAATTTTCGGGTATGCAGTTTTGTAGCCCATTCAATTAGTATAATAAAGTGCAAGTTACAAGTTGCTAAAAATTGCCGTTGATTTTTTAGAATTTTTTTTGTCGAGGGTGCTGCGGATTTTTTTCCATGTAAAAAAAATTTGTATCATGTGTTATAAGGAAGAAAATGCGCAACACCCTCCACAAAAAAAATTCTAAAAAATCAACGGTAATTTTTAGCGACTTGAAACTTGCACTTTATTATACTAAAATTGAATGGGCTACAAAATTGCATACCCGAAAATTTTCTAAATATTCTAATTAAAAATTTTGAAATTTTGATGACAATTTTTTGAAGTTTGATTAATTTTTTGGCAATTTGTGCAAGCTTTGCAACTTTTGTTATTGTGGTTTCTGATATAAATTGAATTATGTTTTAAATGAAAATTATTAAAAATAAATAAATAAACATAATTTGCAAGCAATATCGTTTTGAATTTCGTTGCTAATTAGTAGCACGCATCTGTATGTATAAATATGTATACAATCGACTTGTATATATGTAAATATATACAATGATTCATCTAGAACCTTATCTAAGACCTACCTGCAAACCGAAAAAGTTAACGTTTTTGAAATCGGCACTTGTCACGATAAAATAATCCAATCGGAAATTCCATCGTTCCAGACCGATTCAGTTGAATCTGGTTTAAGGACACCGTGTAAAATAATGTGATTACACACTTTCAGGTTTTTAAAAATAGAGCTCGTAAATCCATCAAAATACTCGCTCGCTCTGATGAGTTTTATTTTTTAAGAGCACTTCGAGCCCTAGCGTTATTTACATTATCTTCACCATGATAAAAGCATTACAAGGTAAAATCATTGAGAGGCAGTCTGACGCTTGCCAACAATATAATTTAAAAATTCGAGCTCAGGCTCACACACACATTCTCATTTTAAATCTCAAACAACAACAATTGTGAACAATTTCATTTTTTTATTTTCAGTTTTATATAATTTTAAAATGTTTGCAAACGTCAGAAAAAAATCATGGCCGACGAATTGAGAGAATGGTTTTACCTTCTAATGTTTTTATCATGATCTTCACCATAAACTCGTCAAATGTTCGCCTCACTCATGACTTTGTACGTGGAGTATTTGTGAAATAGTTTATTTATGTTGATGGTATGGTGTAGTCAAAAAATTTAAATTTTATGTATGTATTTCGAGTTTCAAAGAAGAAAAAATTCTAAAGCATGGTACAATAAACNCAGAAAAAAATCATGGCCGACGAATTGAGAGAATGGTTTTACCTTCTAATGTTTTTATCATGATCTTCACCATAAACTCGTCAAATGTTCGCCTCACTCATGACTTTGTACGTGGAGTATTTGTGAAATAGTTTATTTATGTTGATGGTATGGTGTAGTCAAAAAATTTAAATTTTATGTATGTATTTCGAGTTTCAAAGAAGAAAAAATTCTAAAGCATGGTACAATAAACACAGGTAGAAGCCAATTTGACGTCAAACCTACAAAAGCGTGTGTAAGGAAAAATAAAAAATTACATTTCACTGGTTGACGTTTTTAAGTAAATTTGAAGTTTAATTTTATTTATTTATTTTCTTTAGTTAAAATTTGTTAATTTGTTTGTTGTTTTCTGTCTTTGATTTATGAGTTGCAGTGTTGTTGGAGGGACTTTCCGGCATAAGAGTCATAGTAACAGCACTTGGCATGAAACGTGCCTTTCCTGTACCTCCCGGTGCATTTATAAAATCTGCTGCATTAAAATGTTTAACGCACAGCATGACATTTCGCTGCAGCTCTGCCCCACAGCTGCTTTCGCAACGCTCCTTACGCGAAGGACATTGAGGCACGTTAAACAAATTAGTGGTATCTGATTTATATATAACACCACATAAAAACAACGCTTCAGGTGTTGCATTTTTAACACATACACTAAGTATAAACCGCACAACACTACAAAAATTCAAATGTTAATTAAAATTTGTTTTTAACAAATATTCAAAAAAAAAAAAAAATGACATGACATTTAAAGCGTAACGAAATATAGGAAAGAAAAGAAAACCAAGTTGAAGTTTAAAGGTTTGGTTCTCATAAGACCAACGTCATTTTGGCTTCTACCTGTATTTATGTGCCTTAATTCTGAAGTACACAAATTTTCTTTTTGATTTACATAAATCGAAAAAGAACTTAATTCAATAATTTCAAAAATAACAAAGTACAAAAATGAACAAAGTACAACAGTAAATAGTATTAACCCNAATAATTTCAAAAATAACAAAGTACAAAAATGAACAAAGTACAACAGTAATAGTACAATGGCATCATTTTTATTTTTATCGCTCCGAGTTTTAAAGTGCGGCGAAAAATATTTATCACTCACATTTTTAAAACACAAAACTTAAAACAACAAACCGGCTAAGCTTTTTACGGGAAACTTTTAATTCAGAAACTGACAATAGAGAAAATAATGAGTATAGAAAAATCGATGACAAACAACCAAACAAGCAAGAATCACAAAAAGTGTTCCACCTTCTCATCTTTTTCAAGGCAGGATGTGCAAATGGGTAATTTACGCCTATCACAGTCAGTTGTTTGTGTCACGTGAAGTGTGTAGTCAGCAGTCCAACAAGTTGTCTGCAGTGTCGTCTGCTCAGGGAGAGCAAAAAACTAGATAGACCTTCTGAGATTGAAGGCAACATCTGCATCCCCTCAATGCCTCCCAGTCATAACTGAGCGAAGTATTCTCCCAGTTTCTGATGGTTGCTTCGATGGCCGAAAGTGGGTATGCTAAAACTGGTTGCGGACCGAGGAATGCCTGGTCTCAGCTAATTCTGGCCAAATGGTCAGATGCCTCATGACCAGGTACTCCTGAGTGACCTAGCACCCACAGTAAAGCAAGCTCGTTATGTTTACCACTATAATTTAGTCGAGACTTGCAATGCCGAACTAGTTTGGAAGTAGTTAGAGGACTGGCCAATGCCTTAAGTGCACCTTAGTTGTCACTGCAGACACGTAAACTCCTTCCCCTCCACCTATGTTCCACCACGTAGTCCATGGCTTTGAGGACTGTATATACCTCAGCCTGGCAGACCGAACCATATTCGCCAACAGACAATGTGTAGGTCCGGTCTCAGTGACGGAATTAAACCAGCATTCAGTCTCAGGGAACTCAACATTATAGAATCTCTTTAACAAAGGTAATGGTGGCGTACTATCCTGTAGAATTGAAGATACACAAGTGTTTAAATCTCTGCCGCTAGCAATTTCCGCCGCGGCCCACTTAGTGTTACGCTACGCGTACACTGCAGCCGGCATCAGCCGAATTGTGCTCGGCCGATGTCGGCTATATGCGGGCGTCATGAATACACACTTGTAATGAGCGCTCTCACACATAAACCGATAACCGAACCGACATCGGCCGTTGACGTTCGTCAGTGACGATAAATTCAAACATGTTTGTTTTTCTCCTCCGATGTCAAGTGAAAAGTACCAAAATGCGCTGCGAAAAATTAACTTGTTGTGTGAAAAACAATACCTATAAAACTACATGTTTTGAGCAGAGGTGGCCAAAACCCACACAATCATATATTTCAATATTGCAAAACGATGAGAGAATGAAGAGAATAAGTAGCAAACAGTGTTGTCAACGATTTCGAGTTGCAAATTATAAGAAAGTGGATTTCTTATAATGTAAATAGTTTGAAAGGTTGAGATTATATTAAAGAATTAACCTTATATATAGCTTCACTTTCAGTGCTTGCTTAGATTTTTTATTATAATTTAAATTTAAATTCAATTCAATTTAATTCAATTCAATTCATCTTATTATTTATGTGCATATGTACGTAATAGTTTATTAATTCAATATTTGGGAATAAGGGGAAATGGCGCTATAATGGCGCTTAACAAAAAAGTTTGTCGCCCGTGTGATTTCTTCATGACACACCAAACATTGTGCCCTATTTTCCTATTATTAGTGAGTAAAAAAATCTATATCCAAATCCATATTAAACACTTTTACCGTATCTTGCAGCTACTTGATTGCATGGATTGACCATGACCACAGCAAAACCATAATCGTCGGCAGCACTCATTCATAGAGTTTGCTCATGGATGTGTGAAAGCAGCGCAGTTTTCTCGTGTACGTGTGAAAGCAGAGGAGAAAAATTTGGCACGCGTGCCTATGAAATGGTCACCCTTGGTTTAGAGCAGAGGTGGCCAAAACTCACACAATCATATATTTCAACGCTCACGCGCCTGATGCAAACAGTGTTGTCAACGATCTCGAGTTGCAAATTATTAAAAAGGGATTTTTTTTATTTTGTAAATAGTGTGAAAGGAAGATATAATATTAAAGAATTAACCTTTTAATATAATTTAATTCACTTGCATTGCTTGCTTAGATTTTTTATTATAATTAAAATTAAAATTAAAGCAAATAGTTTAATTAATTTGTATTACTCTTCTTATTTTGAATTAAAAGAAAAAAAGTAAGTGCGCCTGGGCCACACTGGAGAAGTGAAACTTACCTTACATATGTGCATATCTATTTTGTCTCATAACCAATATACATACATATGTACATACATACATACATCTGCTTTTATTTAAGGTTATATTTTTTGTCTTTTTTCTATCTAGATCCCTACCTCTATCCCTGTTCGTTCTAATTACATTTATGTTATTCTGTTTGCCTTTACCTTCATTTTCTCTTTATACTCTTTATACGATAACAAAATCGATAGTAACATCCAACAAAATATCGATAACAAAACGGATAAAAATGTCGATAACAAAATCGATGAAAAATTCTATAGCAAAATCGATAATAATATTGGTAGCAAAATCTATTAGAAACCCTATTAAAATATCGATAAAATTATCCATAACAAAATCGGTAACAAAATCGGTAACAAAATCGATAAAAATATCCATAACAAAATCGATAAATATCGATAACAAAATCGATAAATATCGATACCAAAATCTACAACAAAATCGATAACGAAATCGATAAATGTCGATACCAAAATCTACAACAAAATCGATAAATATTGATAACAAAATCGATAAATATCGATAACAAAATCGATAAATATCGATACCAAAATCTACAACAAAATCGATAACGAAATCGATAAATGTCGATACCAAAATCTACAACAAAATCGATAAATATTGATAACAAAATCGATAAATATCGATAACAAAATCGATAAATATCGATACCAAAATCTACAACAAAATCGATAACGAAATCGATAAATGTCGATACCAAAATCTACAACAAAATCGATAAATATTGATAACAAAATCGATAAATATCGATAACAAAATCGATAACAAAATCGATAAGCAATCGATAAAAATATCGATAACAATATCCATAATAAAATCGATAAATATCGATAAAAAATCGATAAATATCGATAAAAAAATCGATAAAAATATCGATAACAAAATCGTTTAAAATTAAATAAATAGTTAAAAATATCGATTACAAAATCGATAACAAATCGATAAAAATATCGATAACAAAACCGATAAAAATATCGATTATTTTATCGATAAGTCCCGAGAATCCCGAAATTCTCTAAAATCCCAAAATAGTTCCCAGATTGAGTCTCTGTGTCTCTCTCTATATCCTTTCCTCTTTAATTACCTTTATTTTAAATCTTTCTTCACCTGTCTTCATCTTTACTTTTATCGGTATCCTCATCCTCCTCCTTTGTCTTTACTTTAATGTTTATAATTTTCTTCATCTACATATTCCCTTTCACCTTTGCCCTAATATATATAAGTAAAGTGTTTAAATTAACCTTGGTATTCATTTTTGCCGTTATCTTTACGCATCTTTGTTTTCGTTTTCATTTTTGCCTTTGACTTTATCCTTTTTTTTATCTATGTACGGAGTCACCTTTAATTTCATTCTTATATTGGTCTTTTTCTAAGTGTTATTCTCTAACCTTTTATTAGCAAATTTTTGTAAAATTGAATTGTTGAATACCACTTGTTTCCGTTGCATCATTTCCGTGTGCAATTTCCTTTGAATTTGCCAATTTACTACCAACCAACCAACCGCCGCTAAAGAAGTTTCACTTCAAAAGGGATTTCTTAGCATTATTTTAAATTCATCTTTTTATTTATGTGCATATGTACGTAATAATTTATTAATTCAATATTTGGGAATAAAGGGAAATGGCGCTATAATGGCGCTTAACAAAAAAGTTTGTCGTCCGTGCGATTTCTTCATGACACACCAAACATTGTGCTCTCCCTCCCCATTACTAGTGAGTAAAAAATCTCCATCCGAATCCATATTAAACATTTTTACCCTNTTAAATCTTTCTTCACCTGTCTTCATCTTTACTTTTATCGGTATCCTCATCCTCCTCCTTTGTCTTTACTTTAATGTTTATAATTTTCTTCATCTACATATTCCCTTTCACCTTTGCCCTAATATATATAAGTAAAGTGTTTAAATTAACCTTGGTATTCATTTTTGCCGTTATCTTTACGCATCTTTGTTTTCGTTTTCATTTTTGCCTTTGACTTTATCCTTTTTTTTATCTATGTACGGAGTCACCTTTAATTTCATTCTTATATTGGTCTTTTTCTAAGTGTTATTCTCTAACCTTTTATTAGCAAATTTTTGTAAAATTGAATTGTTGAATACCACTTGTTTCCGTTGCATCATTTCCGTGTGCAATTTCCTTTGAATTTGCCAATTTACTACCAACCAACCAACCGCCGCTAAAGAAGTTTCACTTCAAAAGGGATTTCTTAGCATTATTTTAAATTCATCTTTTTATTTATGTGCATATGTACGTAATAATTTATTAATTCAATATTTGGGAATAAAGGGAAATGGCGCTATAATGGCGCTTAACAAAAAAGTTTGTCGTCCGTGCGATTTCTTCATGACACACCAAACATTGTGCTCTCCCTCCCCATTACTAGTGAGTAAAAAATCTCCATCCGAATCCATATTAAACATTTTTACCCTGTGTCTTGCAGCGACTTGATTGCTTGAAAGTTTCGCATCAATTGGGCACGATCACAGCAAAACCATAATTGTCGGCATCACTGATTCATAGAGTATGCTCATGTATTTGTGAAAGCAGCGCAGCGTGTACGTGAGAGAAATGACCACCCTTGATTTATACTAATGCTAGGACCTTTTCCAAAGCTGCTTATTTTTCCCCGTTTCTACTACTTTTAAAATGAATGCCACAATTAAGACAGTCTACCATTTGGTGAGTTCGTACTGACATCACCTTCTCTTATTCCACCATGGTATAGTGTATAGAAATGGGTAAATACCTTAAAAATTGGATATGTTAGGTACAAATGGGTATTTAACCAAATCAGACGTAAAAACTAAAAACAGACAAAACCTTCAAAATGATAACAGAAAATATATGTTTAAATTTGGGTATTTCAAAGTAACAAAAAACCAACAAATTTTTTCACGCAAAAAACACTTTAAAACAAATGGTCCCTTGTTTCTTCGCAATAAGGGGTCACGTGGCTATAGTGGCATTACAGGAACGTATAATAATTAATTCTGAGTGATTCACAACTATTTGTTTGACAACAGTCTTGGACCAATGAGGGAGAAACAACGAAAAACGACGCACGGTATTTCATCACGCTAATGCGAGCTTTCACGCATTTTGTCAAATTAATTGATTGTTAAGCATTCCACATAGTGGGGCCACGTGAACTGCTTCCCGAAGCTTTCATCAAGTCACGAATTTTTTTTAAGTTTATCATTGTAAAGTACTTATTCCTAATGTTGGGATACAAATATTGTAGATAGTAGTCCAACTTATTGACAGCAGTTTTTTAAGTACGACAAAATTGAAAAATTTATATTTTCTAAAATACAATAGCGTTTTTCTAATAGCGGTTGCCTCTCAGCAGGCAATGCCAAACCTCCGTGTGTTTCTGCCATTAAAAACAGTTTCTCATAAAAATTCAATCTGGACATGAATCACGTAACTTTGAAACGATAGTCGTTCAAACGATACTGACAAAACGATGTTGTCAAAACACTGATTTATGCATTTGTGTTGCTGTTACGTGTTACTGTTACTGTTACGTGAAGAAAAACTTGAATCGAGTTGACGATATCGCACAAACGATCAAACAATTTTTGATTTTTATGAAGCAAGACAATCTCGACACGATATCGTTCAGACGATTGTCGTCATACGTGTTTCATGCCCTGTTCTTTTGCTCGCCCACGGGTGTCCAATTTATTTGGTTGGTTCTCGAGCAGTTGAGAGCCACTTTGACAGAGTAATTTTTGCTTCTCACTAGCACGAAGTTGCACGGACTATTTTTCCGGGCGAGTTTGTGAAAACTGTCAAACTGCCAAATTTTAACCAATAAATATGTGCGTATTTAGCTGTTTTTCTTTGATTGATAAGTGAAAAAAAAATCAAGTGAACCATGATAGATTGGCGCTTACACATATGTTAGTGTTTGGAGGAACTTGTCCTCCGATTTGTTGTTTACGCCTTGATGTTTTTCATGGCAGAAATACACTCGGAGGTTTGCCATTGCCTGCCGAGGGACGAGCGCAATTAGAAAACAACTTTTTGTTTTATATTTTTTGATGTTGGTTTGAACCGGGCTTGAACCGAGGCCCTGCGGAATGGTAGCGTTCACAGCTAACAACTACACCACAACGTGGAACATTAATTTAACTTTATTGTATTCGCCGCCGTTCAAATCTTAAATTTATAATTTTGTGCGTTTAGTTTCGGGCACGAAAATGGGTTCTTTGTGTTCCCGTGGTTTGGACAGTTTATTTACTTTTTCGACTAGCCCGAAAATGTAAAAGCAAAGCTAGTATTATTATTAAACTACAACAAATAGCCGTATGAAATATGGCACCCTTGTAGATAAATATTTACACTTCATCATCAGTGATCGGACTTAATAAAAATTCTCTGTTAGATTCTGCAAAAAATGTGGTAGATCTCCAGTTTTGGATCAAACTTTTTACAAAAATTAAAAAAAAAAGTTTCGCCTAAACTGCAAAATTTTTAATTAGAATCTCTAGGAAAAACTGGTAACTTGGGTTCTGCCGATTTTGACAATTCTCAAGTAAAAGTAAACAACGCCTTAAAAACTTTAGATGCACTGTAATGTGCTAATACTTTCACAAAAATCGCCGATCTTATACAATTTCTTTATTTGTTCTTTTTATAAATCATATATTTTGCATTTTAACACAATAAAACCACGTTTCCCGACGAAAATTTTATATTGAGAAATTGAGAAAATTCACTGTTTGAAAGTTTCTTTTCTCCCCCCATTCGGCTTTGTTTGCTTTTACTTGAGAAATCTCATCGCCACCGGGAATGCGACATCTTGTATACTATCATTCTTGTTATTAGGGACACGAATTTCTATACTATACGATACCGCATCGACATTTTTGCCATTCGATACCGATAATTTNCATCTTGTATACTATCATTCTTGTTATTAGGGACACGAATTTCTATACTAAGTATACGATACCGCATCGACATTTTTGCCATTCGATACCGATAATTGTTACTTAATAGTTTTCAAACGATATATTTTGAAATCGGGTACCAGAACTCTTGTTATCGAATCGTAAATGTACATTACAGAGTTAATGTGAATAATGATATATTGTATTGGGCATTTCCAATCTGGCGTGGCATGACATTTCTATGACAAAATATTAGAAAATAAAATGAAAACGTCAAAACTTAAAAACTCTGGGAATTGGGCAAAACTACTTGCATAAAACTTTTTGTAGTAATAATAATAATAATAGATTGGCGCTTACACATATGTTAGTGTTTGGCCGAGCTTCTCCTCCGATTTGTGGCGTGCGCCTTGATGTTTTCACACAAAGTGGAGGGACCTACAGTTTTACGCCGACTCCGAACGGCGATTGTATTTTTATGAGAAGTTGTTTTTCATGTCAGAAATACACTCGGAGGTTTGACATTGCCTGCAGAGGGGCGGCCGTTGTTAAGAAAAAACCTTTTTTCGCTGCGGAGTGGAAGCGCGCACTGCTTACCACTACAACACAGCGGCCGCCTGTAGTAATATTTGAAATATTTAAGGTTAATTTTCCAAATTCCAAAATGTAAAAATCTGTCCTGCTTTTTTTATCAGCCGAAGTATCTGACGTGACGTTACCTTACTTAAATTTCTATTAAAAGTTTTATTGTTAATATTGTTTTTATACAAATTTTTAACGCAAATAAGACATGAGTTTTAGCCTTAGCTAGGGTTTCATTTCTTGTAAATCTCTGTCGTACTATAACCTTCTTACTTACTTTGGAATTTTTTGCGTTTTTTTTTCAAAAAAAAATTTAAAATTTTTAGTGTGTTATTCACACTACTATCAAAAAGCAATTATGCCAAAGTATGCGTCAATCGATTATCTTTAACAATCTGTTAAAAAATCTTTTGTTACTTTCGAGATTATTCTTGTTTTTGTCACGCGATGTTGGCTTCTTCCATACAAAAAATCGACTTCACCGCCAAGTTACTTAACAGCATATTGCTTTGCTTAGCGTTGTCGCTTAGCCGATGAGGCAGCCGGACGTACTGAACATCGCCTGATCATTCCCACTACAGCCGGTTCTACGTACCGGAATGACTCGGGTTTTACTCGACCAAGGGCTGTTGTTTCGGCGATCTAACCCCGTTTAGGTCGGCGAAGTATCTCAGAAGTTGGTCGTCCATAGGGCTACATTTGCTACGTATACTTCTGCTCAGGGCTGGCATCGAGTCAAACCCAGGGCCAGAAACCTACACCTGCTGTATATGCCAGACACGACTACACCACAACTCCACCTCAGTCAAGTGCAATGCTTGCGAGGGGTGGAGCCACCTCAGAGTGCTCAGGACTACGGACACATCGGCAGTGGACCACATCTTCTGTGCCCCCCTGCTGCTCAAACAGAGCATCGTCCACGGCAAACCCCAGTCCATCTGAGCAACTCAACGCAGACACCACAGCACCACAACACAACAAATCAATAGGCCACACCACAACCACGACAGACCACATAACAGACACAACCGCACCACCACCCACACGCCGCCGCCAACAACTCCTTGTTCCTCCTACAATCTGCACGGTATGTCAGACCAGGATATTCCGTAATGTGACATCAGTCAAGTGCAACACCTGCCTTGGCTAGTGCCACTTTAGGGCATGTTCAGGTCTGCGCACCACGCGAGATTGGACGAGGAACTTCGAGGGCCCGTGTTGCGCTGCTCGGTCGCAAACCCCAACTGCGACGCCACCCACTACCACCACAGGGCGGCAACCTCCACAGCAGCGCACACAGCTAATGGCGGCAAAGCCACACACATCCCTCACACCTCGCATAACTACACGTCTCCCGAACCACATGATGCCCCTTCAATTCAACTGTAACGGACCTCATGGGAAGGCATGATATATTGATAGCTGCGGTCCAAGAGACGAAGTTGCACAGCAATTCAACATTGCTGAATTGTGCCGGGTACAACGTGCACCGTTGAGATCGCGAGCGAGATAATGGTGGTGGCTTAGCGTTCATCACGCACCACACCGTGCAGTATCGTCTTATTGAAACAGACATCGACCGCAGGGATACCACCCTAGAATGTCAGGGCATTGCTATCCGGTAAGGCGATGTTGAGCTCGAAATATTTAATGTGTACATACCCCCTGTTACTTGCTGCCCGACAGGATATCACCCTGACATAGGTGCGCTCCTCAGAAACCGTATGGTAGTAGGTGACTTCAATGCGCACCACGATCTTTGGCACTCAAGCCTGTCAAACGATCGTAGGGGAACAGACTTGGCTGAGCAGATAGACGATTCGACATTCTGCACAATGAACGACGAGGCACCCACCAGGATTATGGGCAGCTGCTGCAGCTCGCCAGACATAACAATAGTCAGCGCTGGTCTGATAAACAGCGTATCATGGCGACCTATGCTGACTTTGGCATCAGACCATCTGCCCGTAGTCATCTCGATCGATAAACCAACCGACTTTGCTTCCGCGGAACACCGGACCTATATCAACTTTTCTAAACCTGATTGGAAAGGCTTCGCGGAATTTACTGAGAGCACCTTCGCTGCGCTCCCCACACCCACCGACGTCCACCTTGGTAAACGTAAGTTCCGCAGGGTTGTCACTGCTGCTGCAGCTCGCTTCGCACCGGCAGGATGCATTACGGACCCACGTCCAAATTTCCCTGCTGAAGCGGTTGTTCTAGCCAACGAGCGTGACAGCCTTCGTCAGGCCGATCCAGGAAATCCCCGTATCAGGGATCTCAACGCGGAGATTCGGCAACTAGTGAACGTACATAAGCGGAAGAAGTGGGAAGAGCATCTGAAGACCTGTAACTTCACCTCTGGTGTGAGTAAGCTTTGGTCAACCGTGAAGTCACTGTACAAGCCGACGAAGCACGACGAGAGGGTCGAAATTTCTTTCGGCGACCTTGCTTCGACGGACGCGGAGCGATGCGTGAGCTATTTTAGCCGGCAGTTCATACTGCATCCTCCGGTGGACAAAGCCAAGCGTCGAGTGACCAGAAGGCTGGAGAAACTGCCAACAACTTTTTCGCCCTTGCTTTCACCAGCGTTGAAGTTTAAGTGGCCATCGGAAAGGCGAAAGCCTCCAAAGCCATGGGTCCCGACGGAATATGCATGTTGATGCTGAAAAATTTGGGTCCTGCGGGAGTAGCTTACCTAACGGAGGTCCTCAATATGTTTATGGCCACTCTCATCACCGCAGACATCTGGAAGGTAGGGAGAGTGGTCCCACTGCTCAAACCGGGGAAAACAGCCAACAAGGGAGACCCTTATCGACCGATATCACTCCTTTCCCCGGTGGCGAAGATACTAGAGGCCTTGCTGCTCCCGTATTTCACAAACCACCTGACCCCAGCGAAGCATTAGCATGGTTTCCGTAAAGTACAACAACAGCACTTAACGCCATAAACACTCAGATAACACGTGGCCTTAACCGCAACCGTCCATGTGAGAGAACTATTCTAGTAGCGTTAGACCTGTCAAAGGCGTTTGACACCGTCAGCCACTCCACGCTACTAGAAGATATAGAGGCTTCCTTTCTCCCACAGATGCTCAAACGGTGGTTGGAGAATTATCTGAGTGGTCGACACTCGTCGGTAATGTTTAGAGACAAATCGAGCAAACTTAGAAAAATAAAACAAAGGGTTCCGCAGAGTGGTGTCCTTTCCTCCCTACTGTTTAACTTTTACATTTCAAAGCTCCCTCAACCACCAGAGGGAGTCTCGATTGTCTCCTACGCCGACGATTGCTCGATCATGGCGACTGGGAATGGAATTGATGACTTGTGTTCGAAAGAAAACGGGTATCTCTCCGAGCTTTCTCGCTTCTTCACTGCAAGGAGCCTAACCCTCTCCCCTACCACCTGGACGAAGGAGGTCAGGCTGCCAGTTGGAATTTACGTCGATGATACACCAATTCCAACGGTGAATAACCCCAAAATACTCGGAGTAACCTTCGACAGTATGCTCTATTTCTCAGCGCACGCAAACGCTATTTTCAACAAAGTACAGAGCCGCAACAAGGTCCCCAAGTCGCTAGCCGGCATTACTTGAGGCAAAGATAAAGAAACGTTGCTGGCAACATACAAGGCAATAGGCCTGCCGATTTTAAATTACGCAGCACCAGTGTGGTATCCGGGGACTAGTAGGACGCATTGGATGAAGCTGCAGACAACACAAAATACAGCACTACCGACAGCGACTTCTACCTTCTGATGTCGCCTGAACACCACCTACACGACGAGGCGAAATTGCTCCCGGTCAAGGATTATAACACCATGCTCTGCAAGCAGTTCCTTGTCGGGACCCATAGACGTGGTCACCCGAATGGTCAGCTGCTTGCAGAAGAGCCCGCGCTCAGGCACGTCAGGATGCATATCTAGGAACTGACGGACGAAGCCTAGAGGTTCATTAAACAACCTCTGGCCCCGTCAGCATATCAACAGGCCCTGAACGGCATTCACATGGAGTCAGTCTCGAGTTATGTAGACTCCAGACCTGTGAATGCCGTTCTAGGCGCACAGCCACCGGACATAGACGAGACGGAGCTTCATCTGCCTCGGGAGACAAGAACCACAATAGCCCAACTTCGCTCTGGCTACTGCAGCAGGTTAAACTCATACCTGAGCAGACTAAACGTAGATCTCCAAAAGTAATAATAGCGACAACAATTTTTTTTGCAGATTGTTAAAGGTAATCGATTGGCTATAATTCCTCTTAATAACCTACAGTTTTACGCTGACTCCGAACGGCGACTGTATTTTTATGAGAAGCTGGCAGAATACACTCGGATGTTTGCCATTGCCTGCGACCGCTATTAGAAAAAAAAACTTTTTATGTTTTTTTTTGACAATAATTAGAAGTTTTTTTTCTGACTGTAAATATTTATCTACAAGGGTGCGAAATTTCATATCGATATCTATTGCAGTTTAGAAAATGTTAATGTTGTAATTGTGTCATACTTCAAAATATAACTGTCAATAACTTGGACAAATATAAGTTTTTTTTTA
The DNA here is from genome assembly GCF_001687245.7 of Rhagoletis zephyria. NCBI lineage: Eukaryota > Metazoa > Arthropoda > Insecta > Diptera > Tephritidae > Rhagoletis > Rhagoletis zephyria. The sequence goes on along the minus strand of NW_016157521.1, from coordinate 128,945 downwards.
ACATTCGTATGCCAACATTAGGACTATGATAATTTGAAACGATATTTATTAAAAAAACCGTGACTTGGCGGAATGTTCGTGGTACACTTCACTTGGCCGCACTCACCATCGAATTGATGGGTTATCCGCCGTACAGTACTGATTTGGCACCTAACGGTTTTTTGTTCCAATACATCAAGAATACACTTCGCGGACAACGATTTTCATCGCCAGATGAAGCTGTTAACACTTTTAAACCCATATTTTTGGCGAAAATGCTTCACCAGTTGCTTTCAGCGTATGCAAAAGCGTATAAATCATGCTGATAGTAGAAGATCCGAATAGGGCACGACCTTCACCATCTGGTTAATGGATGAAATCTATTTTGTATGAAATTTAACGTGGCTGAAAAAATCCTGGCCAGGATATTTTTAATTGAATACTAAAAAATCTTATTTTTTTAATTTTGCACTCATTTGTTTAACCCTGGAAGTTATCCGATCTTTTGACCCGGTATGCGGGCTTGTTACTCGAAACGACAAATACTAACTTTGAATTTATTTAACAAACAAACATCAGTTAAAAGGCTGTGGGTGGCTCCACTTATATCAGACATGAGGGTTCAGAAACTATAACAAACCTATTTTCATGTTGTACTCGACCGTACATACAACCTGCACAATGTTTTGTTTTGGGTGTATTTCGTAACTTTTTGTATAGCATGGTGTTATTAACATTTGTAGATTTTTTCCTGACTACCGCTCGATTTCTTTACTCAATAAAGATTCCATCCATTTCGAACGTTGCTGCTCTTTTTTTGTGATGTTAAGCGCCTTACGTAATTTAAGACTACTTACTATATAAAGTAATCAGGGCTATCAAAGAATCCATCGTAGCTTCGATTTTCGTAAAATATACCAAAGTGGCGAATGGCTACTAACGTAAATTCGAAATTCGTAGAGAACCTTCATTGAATCCGTTCGTAATGAAGATTCGTACAGATACTCTACGACGAGCTTATGATGTCGGAACAAAATTTAAAATCACTGAATCTTAAAAATAATAGAAAAAAGCTGCATTATTGTTAATAATAAATATTTATTATACTCCAAACTTGTTATGGTTTGATGTAATTCCGTATATTTGTGTAAAAGTAGACATAAAATACCAACGCCATACATATGTACATTAGGGTGGTCCAAAAGCAGTAAAGCCGGAATTGTAATGCTCTCACTCCCTAGAATTGTTCTATATCGAAAAAAAGTATGCTCCTATTTTTTTTATTTTGAAATCAAAAAATATTTGGAGATCGCTCAAAGCGCGCAAACTTTTCCGTGTATTTTTATGTGTGAAAAAAAACTATTTTTGATAGAAATGGTATTGACACTTTTGTCCCCTATTTCTGAAAGGTTGTAAAACTAATTTTGAATTGCACGACCCACTCCATTGCTTATGCCAGGATTTTAACTCTCATTCCAGCACGTTTGATATATCAGATCCGCTTTTCAGTATTAAGAATGCGGCACTCTTCTCTCTCAATAACTGAATTATTAAAATAAAGACATAAAATCAGCTGATGAATTTAGTTCTGTAGCTGAACAGTTTTAGATCTCGACATTTAACAAACTCCTGCCTATCGTGATTCGGCGCAAAAATTGAAAATACTGGTTCCGTACGTCATGCGGACTGCGCCCCTCGTGCCGATGGGCGGTAATGGAGGGTAACAACCGTTGGGATAATTATTATTACTTGAAAATCAATATTTTTCGTTCGGAAAACTCTAGTTCTCTTCAGGAGACTTTCAGTAATAATACCCAATTTTTTATTTAACCATTTTTGAATACTAACGTTTTTTTTGCTCTCCGCATTGCATTTTTTGGAGTTTTTGGCGAACCTATAAATTAAAGTTGCGATGAAAAAGTGGTTAAATAAACAATTGGGTATTATTATTGGAATCTACTGCAGATAAACACAGTTTTCCGATAGAAAAATATGGATTTTAAAGAATTTTATACCATTTCTACGAAAAGTTGTTTTTTCCCCATATAAAATACATGGAAAACTTTAGGCGCTTTGAGCGACCTCTAAATATTTTTTGATTTCAAAATAAAAAAAATTGGGGTATATTTTTTTCGGTATAGAACAATCGTAGGGGGNCTAAATATTTTTTGATTTCAAAATAAAAAAATTGGGGTATATTTTTTTCGGTATAGAACAATCGTAGGGGCTGAGAGCATAAAAATTTCGACTTTACTTGTTCACATGCATTTCTTGACCACCCTAATGTACATACATAGATTCATCTGCTAGACGCTATTTAATCAATGAATAGGGGTATTCTCTTAATACACTTAATATTTTTTATGAAGAAATAATAGTTTAACAACAATTTATTAAGAGAGAATCCTTATTACTTTAATATCATTAAAACTAGTTAAAAAAATAGTTTTCCCTTTAAAAGAATAAAATCTAAGCTAAAAAATAAAATTTATTTAAAAAATAAACAGAAATTAAAAAAATATTTCCGCTGCCCGACGACTCGGACTCGAACTCGGATCTCTCATATAGCAGTCTAGTGCTTTGCCCACTCAGCCATTGCGACTTCTGGGGCCGCGTGACCTAAATCGCATACATAAATACCTATTGTTTCTTTTGCACTAGCTAATTTCGAATCGAATCGAATTCGAAGCTGGCAACGATATTTTCGAGCTCACTCGGATTCAGTGATAGCAATTTTTTCGTATTCGTAGCAGGCATTCGATTTCGTAGATTTCATACGATGGATTCCGTGATAGCCCTGAATATGAGCGCGGCGTAAGCCAAGCACAAGGTTTCGTAACATTTTCATTTATTATGGCATGAGATTCCGTCATCCCCGTCAAGTTTGGTTTGGAGACAAACCGGTTTTGGCACAGTGCCATCTTCAGTGACATATTTGTTTTCGAGAATAACACCCCTTTTGCGATTGTCGACTAGTAGTAGATAAGCAACTGTTAGGCGATTATGGATTATCCGTGGTATTTTCAAAGTCGTTTTCTCGTTAAATAAGTGAGTGTGAATAGTTTAAAAAGTATTCACAGTCGCTTATTGAACGAGAAATCGACATTCATAATACCATGGAAAAGCGATAACCGAATAAGAGTCGTTTATCTACTACTAGTCGACACTCGCAATAGGGGTCTAAATCATCTTCCTCCCTGTCGGAAAAATTAACCAACACCATGGAAAAGCGATAATCAAATAAGAGTCGTTTATCTACTACTAGTCGACACTCGCAATAGGGGTGTAAATCATCTTCCTCCCTGTCGGAAAAATTAACCAACACCACTGAAGCCATTAGTGTGTATCAAACCTAAAAGCTACGGAACCAACCACTGGTTTGGCGAGATGAGATTATGGCTGGCTTTCAAAACGTATCAATACAATGTTTGGAAACTGTTATACTGCGGTATTCAAACTTTTTGTATATGCAGAGTTGCGACACATTGCAACCATATACATTTGCTAATAAATGTTACTAAAATTAGATAGCAATATTAAAAAACATAACAACGGGTTTTAGTGGTTATGTGCTTTGTGAATTCAAACTAATATGCTCTTTGTGTTTTATATTTTGAGTACACGGGTCAGTTAAAGTTGTGAGTTAGTGTTAAAGGTGAAATAAATTACTGTGATAAATAGACATTTTGTAGTTCCGGTATTTATTACTCNCACCATGGAAAAGCGATAATCAAATAAGAGTCGTTTATCTACTACTAGTCGACACTCGCAATAGGGGTGTAAATCATCTTCCTCCCTGTCGGAAAAATTAACCAACACCACTGAAGCCATTAGTGTGTATCAAACCTAAAAGCTACGGAACCAACCACTGGTTTGGCGAGATGAGATTATGGCTGGCTTTCAAAACGTATCAATACAATGTTTGGAAACTGTTATACTGCGGTATTCAAACTTTTTGTATATGCAGAGTTGCGACACATTGCAACCATATACATTTGCTAATAAATGTTACTAAAATTAGATGGCAATATTAAAAAACATAACAACGGGTTTTAGTGGTTATGTGCTTTGTGAATTCAAACTAATATGCTCTTTGTGTTTTATATTTTGAGTACACGGGTCAGTTAAAGTTGTGAGTTAGTGTTAAAGGTGAAATAAATTACTGTGATAAATAGACATTTTGTAGTTCCGGTATTTATTCAGTAATTATTTTTCTAAAGACTTGAAAATTTTTTAGTAAGTAGGAAACATTATATATTTTCATAATTCAGTGCTTTATCGTGAATTAAACAAAAATTATATATATATTTACAGTGTTTTCTGATGACCGTCTGTAAACGGTCAAAACGGTTAACGCCAAAATTTACATATTCAAGAGCGTTTCATAGCAGCGTATTTTCGGAAGTTTCTTTTTGGTTTCTATATAGAGGAGTGTGCTCTGGTGAGGTCCAAGACCTTGCCTTAGACCCAGCGTGCATCCACAGGCCTCAGGCATCCCCTACTAAGAAGTATTTGCAGTGGTGGGTGCGGTTTGCATCTGCTTTGTACCTCCTTTGTAACTTTTCCCACCGTATGAAACCTCGTTGGTGCCGAAACTTTAATCGAGGCGAAGGTTGTGGATCAAATTGGCATTTTTTTTAGAACTCTGTAGTCCGGTTTTAGGGGTGTTGAAGTTGAAGCTTTGCCTTTGTATCTATAACGCTTCCCTCGAGTTGTAGAAAAGGGGGTCGCCCGCCCATGAAAAGAACCGCTGTAACAGATAAAGCTTAATAGCTCGATATATCGCCCAGTATGCGAAGCACTTCGTTCGAGAAGAGGCCTTGAATAATTCTGGCCAACCACGGGTAATATAATCATATGAACACTAATTAGGTCCTAACAACAGAGGATGCAAAAACCCAAACGACTTGACAGTTTGAGATAATGAGTAAGCACAAGCCGATCACCTTATCAGTGGGGTGTATTTTTGTCTCGTTTCATATAAGGAACTTCAAATGTTATTCTGTTTTGGCCGATACCAAACAGCTTCGTCGACTGCGTCTCTTTCTTAGCGATGTTGTTATAGTTGATCATAGGAAGTGTAGACAGGTCCTTCTTCTTTTGATGCTTCTATAGTGTTCGTTCACGCCATTGCTTTTACTCTCACCCAAGGAGGCCGAGTCGGAGTTTATTTTCAACGTAGCGTCAGGCTCATACAGTTATTTCTCTACGTGCCCCGGTTTATGCGCTATATAAAAGGACGGGCGTTATGAGGGATTGGTAGAGCGTGATTTTTGTACGTCGAGAGGTGCCTCTGCTTTTCAATTGCCTGCCCTTCCCAAAATTTCGACAAATATGGATAACTTGGGAAAAAATCTATGTAAACATTGCAAAAAATTAATAACCATATATGTATATATTGCATGAAATACTAAATTTTGTGTTAGGCGCCTGATAAAAACTTGTATGCGATTATTCACACTAAATAAAACAGTATCCCTCCTCTAGTTTTATATTTGGTCTTTTGAATTATATATATTTTTATCTATATTATGGGTGAGTGTTAAATACTCAGTATGCCAATGAAAAATTTTTATGAATTTTCCATTTTTAAAACACCAATGCTAACCAATAACAAACGAAGCATCAACTTTGTTTCTGATGCGCTGATTGCGCTAGCGATGCGTTTCGATAAATTTTCGGATGCGTTTTGGAAAAGTATACATACATTTTGTAGTTCGGCGTTATTGCAATGCAATTGACGTTTTGGAAGTCAGCCTATTTTATATCGAATCAAAATTAACAATTTTGTAAGTTTGCTTCCATGTGCTCATAATACTTCGACAACGGTATTTCATCTGCATGCTTTTTGATGTACATTTGCGTGTTTGTATGTATATGAACTCCGCTGGAATAAAAATCTGTTATCAATACAGTCTAATTTTTGGTGGTAGATTAGAAACTCATTTTTGATTTCAAAGTATTTGTACTTTTATTATACTTATTTGATTGCAGCTCATCTTATTTTACAACTGTAGCTAAACAAATTTTGAAATACCATTTCAATTAATTTAAAATCTTATATAAATATAAAACTCTTCACAAATTTTACTTTTTAAATTTCGATTTTATTTAAAGCTTTTATTCTTAAGCCACATTTCTTAATTGACCCTATAAAATCAGTTATTTTATACCTTTCGTATGTAAATTCATACTTAACTTCTAGTTCTTTATATATTTAAATTTGATATGATGAAACATTGACTTTCGAACAAAGTTATTGCATTTTAAATTACTTTTGTTTATTTCTTATACTTCTAACCTCTCTATACTAAATAGGGGTATATTTACATCCGTGGATACTACAAAATTTAAATGGACAAATATGTCATACCTACGACGTTAAATTTTTTTATAAATACATACATACATATATTAAATAATTATTGCCAATATTTTAGAATACGTTATACAGTATTCTTTAAGTCTCCAAGGTATTCGATTCACATTTGTCAAATTTCTAAAAATTTAATAATGCGGCGCCGAATTTTAGCGCTTTGAAGATTACTGCATATATATATACATACATATGTACATATGTATGTGTATAAATAAAATTACATTTCATATAATCTAAATATTTTTAAGCATATAAAACAATGGAAGCATTAGTTGTCGGTGGGTTTGAGTTGGCATCATGATTTAACCATTTTTGAACGCAATTCTCTTGGCAAGTCAAGTTATCGCAAACTGCATGTACTTGAAAGTCTATACTGCAAGCTCGGTCTTCTTTCATTCGGTAAAACTCCTCTTTGTATGATGACTCGCTATATGTTGACGATGAACTCTCATATCCTGATACGGGAGATCCTTCAGCACAAGGGATCACTGGAGACAAAGCTGATATTGCTGTCATATTAAAGGCACTTGGAAGATTTAATGGCTTGCATTCCTGAAAGTACGCACTTCCTATTTGAAAATTATGTTCGGCCACATTTGAGGGGTGAAATGTTGTATTTCGATCACTATCCAAACTAAATCGCGTCGGTATGCTTCCCTCCTTATTGTCAAGCCTGTCAACGAAGGCATGTTTAGCAGATCTTTTTTCGGTAATCGGCTCGTTTTCATTTTCTTCCTGTTTTTCCTCTTTTTCATCCAGAAGATATGGTTTAAATAGTTTTACTGGCTTTGGAGGTGGTGATTTTACATCTATTTCGACTTCGATATGATCATCATCACTTTCACTTAAATCTTTAACTCTTGTAAACGAATTAATAGAATCATTCTCTGAATTCCGCATGAGTTTACTTGTTTGATCATTTCTCAAAATAACCTTGCGCTTCCTAAAAGTCAAATCAACCACACTTTCGTTTTTATTTTCGGCCACATCATCAGTTTTAGGTAACTGTCTCAAGCTACAATTTATATTCTCCGCATTCTCACGCCGAGAACCAATAGATAGATCTATGGGTGTAACTGTTAGGCACGGGGTGTTTGATAATCCTTGTGTTGTTACGTTATAGTTTTGCAAGGTATATTCCTTTTGATTTCCATTTTTAATGCATGCGTTATGAAGATATTTATTTAAAGATATTCGGGTACAACAATCTTCAACATTATTCACTATTTTCATTTTTGCTGCATGTTCGCGCAATTCATTAGAATTGATTCCCTCGTTTCCCTTGTACGCTATTTCCTCTGGTGCTATGTTAACCTCCGACGAGCATGCAGACAAAACATTCACAGGTAGACAAGTTGACGACATTAATGACGGTACTGTTGACACCCGAGATTGTGTTTGTAGCAGTGCATGGGTATGCGGCGGCAGGTTGTGGTATTGGTAGTGCCGATGATGTTGCGGGGAAAGGTGTGTTAGGACAGGCATTGGTATAGATATATTGGCTGATGCATGTGTATATGGCGCATCGTAATGATGATGATGGTGGTGGTGGGCCGGAAGGTGATGCGAGTGAAGAATTGGTGACGATATTCCCGCAGCGTTGCCACTTACTACAGTCTGGCAGAGTGGTGACGATGTGTTTGTAGTTGAAGTGGTGGCAATCGCCATAGCACCCGCTGCTCCCGCAGCTGCAGCGGCAGCCACAACGGCGGCCAAGTTCGCCGCTGCATACACTCCTTGTGCTGATGCATTCGCTGATGGTGGAACCACAACTGGTATTGATGGCACTGTTGTAGAATTTGTAGCGACACTTTGTCTGGCTGTGTCCAAGGGCAGTTGCTGAGGTTTACTTTCAAAGTGATGGTAGCCGAACTGGCTATTATTATTCGTTGGGATCATAATCGGCACTTGTTGTTGCTGACTCACATTATGAAACTGATGTTTTAATCCACTGTGATTTATACTGGCAACCGATGATCGCAAATTTGATTCACATTGCAACCATTTCTGAATCTGTCGTCTATGTATGTTGTACTTTCTAGCCGTTGCCCGTTGATTGCCCTTGCAATCATTATCTTTTCGATATGATTCTAATACCTGTAGCTTAAAATGTGGTGTAAATATTCGCCGAGAACCCATTTTTGAGTTGTTTGTGAGGTTGTTCGCACCGCCATTACTTGCCATATTGAATGCTGTGTGTGTGTTTTGTAAAATACTTATTGCTGTTGTTGGCACTTGGGTATTATTTGACTTAGATATCATTATATAAAAACACAGTATATTTCAAACAGTTTATTCATTCCAAAATAACGTTTGAATGTTCACATTGAATTATTTTTTATGTAGTATACAGCTCGAAAAGCTTATGCAGTTTTATGTGTAAAAAAATATATATATTTCCGTATGTAATCATGCGGCTTCCGATGATACACGTTCGATTGCGCCGTTTCTTCTTTCCACACTAAACGATTAGCAGCAAAATTACTCTAGCATTTGCCAGACATTCTGGCTCGGTTTCGCATCCATGTATTGGTAACTACATGGCGCTTGTGTGTATAGTATAGCTGATGAAACAAGTGAACGATGCAAGCATTTGTCGTTCTAACCCACACAAAGGCAATTCAACTGTTGCTTTAGTTTAAATACATATGTATGTATGTAGGTGTACACTGTACAGCACAAGCAGAACGTGTTTTCCCAAACTCGTAAACTGCTAGTGGCTTGTATCTGTGAGTCATGGCGTGCGGTTGTGTAGGTGAACATATGCAGTGTTGTATTTTGAAGGCAGCTAAAGAATACATTTTTCGAAGAACTTATTGAACAGCAAGCAATACGAAATACATGTATATATATTCATGTACATCCATTAATATGTACATACTAGGGATGTTTCGAATGTCATATTTTCCACATTCGCGAATGCGAATGCGAATTTTCGGAATAAGAATGTGCGAATGCGAATGTTAGGCATACCATAAAAAAAAGCTATAATCAACTTAAGTAATCGTTTTTATTACTTAAACATTTTGTTAATTATTAGAAAATTTAGCGAGGGCTTAACCTATACAGTGTTTAAATCTATGTAGTAGTCAAAGTTCAAAAGGGGCATATTATATTTCAAAAAAGTTATTTTGCTGCCTTTTCTCCCATGAGGCGATTTTTAGAGGCTCGTATATAAGACCGACTGCACTGAACAATTGCTCTCTTGGAACGCTGGCGGGTGGAGCGGTCAAATACTTGCAGGCCAGATCTGTCAATTTGTCGTATTTTAGTTTAGTTTTCCACCAATCGAGACGATTTCCATCGAGATGAGCTCGTTTTTCTTTAAGATAAGCCTTCAATTGAGCTTTAATTTCACATTTTTTAATGTCTCCAGATACTACATCCGAGCTTTCGCTTTCGCTGGAGGAATCTAAAATTATTTCTAGGTTGCTTATAAGACTTTTAGTGGTACTTGTTGATGGCCCATCAATGTTGCTTGATATACTACTTAACCGTTTAGCGCCTGAAGCTAAATCCGGTTAGACAGACCTAGAGCCATTTCAATAATATTAGAATGGACTCTCTGCCCATGTACACATTCGCATTCGCAAAACATTCGTGTCATTTGATGCGAATGTCGAATGCGAATGTGTAAAATGATGCGATCCATTCGCATAACGAATGCGAATGCAAATATTCGCAACATCCCTGGTACCTTCCTAATATAAAGATACATACATATGTAGGTATATACATATATAAAGCGTTTTAAAAAGTTCGTGCGTAGATATGTATACTAAAAAGATTAAGCAGTAAGCAATCTATTTCATACATATATTTGTTATGTATTGTTACTATGCAAATGGATAGGTGCATACATAAGTACGGATAAATTCTTATTTTAAATTCTAAAGTGTAAAATAATCGGCTTTTTATTAAACTTCTTACATAGAAGGAAAGTTCCAAAATGTAATCGAATCATTCAATCAGAAGGGGAAAATGCAATCATTGCGAAAAAATTGCAAGTTGCACCATCAGCATGTTTCTGCGTCGATGTATGTATATTTATACATAAATAAATATATGCATATATGTGTACAATCTATGTACTTATGTATTAATATATTGAGTGCGCATTAGGCTGGTTCAAAAGTACATGCGGGGGAAAAAAGTCTAAAATGTTAAGCTCTAACCCCTACGATTTTTCTAAATAGAATAAAAATTACCCGTATGTTTTTTTTAAAAAGATATTTAGAACTGCCTCAAAGCCCATGAAGTTTTCCATGTACATATTTTATATGGGGGAAAAACTTTTTCATAGAAATGGTGCATACATAGAATTCTTAAGAATCAATATTTTTATGGATCGGTTCTGTTTCTCTTCAGGAGGCTTCCAATAATAATACCGAATTGTTTATTTAACCATTTTTTAATACTAAAAATTTTGTATGGATTTCTTGTGGGGTTTAAAATATATTTAATATAAAAAAACCGTTAAGTAAAATTCAAATTGGGTATTGTTATTGGAAGTCTCCTAAAGAGAGTCAGAGTTTTCCGATAATAAATATTGAAAAAGTGTTTTTCCCATACAAACTACATGGAAAACTTCATGGGCTTTGAGGCAGTTCTCAATATAATTTTTTTACAAAAAATGCGGGTATTTTTTCATTTAGAAAAATCCCCCCGCATGTATTTTTGGACCACCCTAATGNAAACTACATGGAAAACTTCATGGGCTTTGAGGCAGTTCTCAATATAATTTTTTTTACAAAAAATGCGGGTATTTTTTCATTTAGAAAAATCCCCCCGCATGTATTTTTGGACCACCCTAATACACACTCATTAATATATTAATACATGTGTACATATGTACATTGTACACATACATATATGTATGTCGCTAGGTTAGAAGCAAACTTGCCAAGTCCTTTTTTTGTAATTTTACAGGAGGGGAAAACTTCTTATAGCCATTTCCCTAAAGCTTTTCGCAAATCTTTGAATACAATATTTTGTGTGTTTAAAGCAAAGCAAAATTCCATACGAATAAGAAATATTCGATTATTAAAAGATTTCGCATATTTTTGGTTTTGTCGAATTTTCGGTGCCATTTTGAACTTAAAAAATTTGCTTTTCTTTGAATATAAACGACAAAAAATAAAACAAGTATTTGAAAGGGTGTATTTTAATATCCCTTGCTTCCTATATCAAAATATGAGTTTTCATAAAAAGTGCACTTAGGAACTTTTCACTCTAAGCTAGCGATATGTATTTATGTACGTATATATGTATATAAATGTGGTATAAGCGGTTTCTTTTTTTAAGAAGCGATGGAGTGCAATGGGGTATAGTCGTTGCGCTGGGTATGCAGTTACAGTTGCATGGCTATACTCAATCCCGACTCTTGCGTCCTCGTTCGCGCACTCTGGGCAACGTGAGCAACCCATGTGCGAGATGCGGTAACCAATCCGAGTGGAGCCTTGGGTCACGGCAGAAAGAGAGGGAGCTTCGGTGGGGCCACTCCGACTTATTCGGTTTAAGGGCTCACTGAAGTCTGCAGCGTCTGTTCACCAGTAGGTGCGGCTGCAAGCGGGTGTCTGCTTGGAGCAAGCGGCTCGCTATATAAACGTATATTTGGTTGCGAAACCACCCCCGTCCCTTCAATGGGTTGTGCGCTGGGCTTGGGACCCGCCACGTAAAAACCACTTCCAGTGAAGAAGCAAGGCAAAGCCTCGTATGAGACCCCCCCTTATGATGACGACCACGGCAAACGTTTAAAGGACTACGATTTGAGGGCATGCACCTGGAATGTCCGGACCCTTAATGGGGAAGGTGCCTCTGCCCGGCTGGTTGATGTCCTCGTAAGGACAAAAGCTGACATCACCGCCATCCAAGAAATGCGTTGGACGGGGCAAGGCAAACAATGTCTGGGGCCTTGCGACGTCTACTACAGCTGCCATGTAAAGGAGCGCAAATTCGGAGTTGGATTTGTGGTGGGAGAGAGACTCCGTCGCCGAGTACTGTCGTTCACCCCGGTGGACGAGCGTCTAGCCACAATCCGCATCAAAGCGAGATTCTTCAACATCTCGCTCATCTGCGCCCATGCCCCGACGGAAGAGAAGGATGAGGCATCCAAGGATCTCTTCTATGAGCGCTTGGAGCGCACGTACGAGCGCTGCCCCCGTCATGATATCAAAATCGTGCTTGGCGACTTCAATGCCAGGGTGGGCAAAGAAGGGATCTTTGGAACCACCGTCGGAAAATTCAGCCTCCACGACGAAACGTCCGACAACGGATTGAGGCTGATCGACTTCGCCGGGGCCCGAAACATGGTAGTATGCAGTACTAGGTTCAAGCATAAAAAGATCCATCAAGCTACCTGGCTGTCTCCGGATCGAAAAACGAGAAACCAAATCGATCATGTTGTGATAGACGGAAGGCACGCTTCCAGTGTTTTAGACGTACGCACACTCCGAGGCCCAAACATCGACTCGGACCACTATCTTGTTGCAGCCAAGATACGCACCCGCCTCTGTGCAGCAAAAAATGTGCGCCCAAATATGCAAGGAAAGCTTAACGTCGAAAAGCTGCAATCACAACAGACAGCCAGCGCTTTCGCTACTCGACTCTCACACCTGCTCTCAGAGAGCACTCTTCAACAAACCGACATATGCGAGCAGTGGAACCACATTTCCCGCTCATTAAGTACCGCCGCCGAAGAAGTAGTCGGATTTCAGCGAGCCCGAAAGAACAACTGGTACGATGAGGAGTGTCAGGAAGCTGCAGAAAAAAAAGATGCCGCCTACAGGGCCACGCTGCGATCGGGCGCAACGCGCGCTATGTGGGACCGCTATAGGGATCTGAAGAGGGAAGCGAGACGTATTTGCCGCAACAAGAAGAGAGAGGCCGAAATACGTGAGTGCGAAGAGCTTGAAATGCTGGCCGACAGGAGGAATGCCCGAAAATTTTACCAGAGAGTTAGGCGACTTACGGAAGGTTTAAAGACCGGGGCGCACTCCTGTAAGAACAATAATGGCGACCTAGTAACTGATGTCCAGAGCGTACTTAAATTATGGAGGGAACACTTTTCCGCCCTACTAAATGGTAGCAGCACGGAAAGTTGTGGAGAAGAAGAACCCGAGCCCGCAGTCGATGATGACGGAGTCGACGTTCCACCGCCTGACTATGACGAGGTACGTATAGCAATAACGCGGCTGAAAAACAACAAAGCCGCTGGAGCTGACAGCCTGCCAGCTGAGCTATTCAAGTACGGCGGCGAGGAGTTGATAAGGTGCATGCATCAACTCTTGTGCAGAATATGGTCAGATGAACGCATGCCCGACGACTGGAATTTAAGTGTGCTCTGCCCAATCCACAAGAAAGGTGACCCCGCCATTCGCGCCAACTACCGCGGGATCAGCCTTCTAAGCATAGGTTACAAGGTCTTATCGAGCGTATTGTGTGAAAGACTGAAGCCCACCGTCAATGAACTGATTGGGCCTTATCAGTGTGGCTTTAGACCTGGCAAATCCACCATAGACCAGGTATTCACAATACGCCAAATCTTGGAAAAGACCCGCGAGAAAAGGATCGACACTCACCACCTATTTGTCGACTTTAAAGCCGCTTTTGACAGCACTAAAAGGAGTTGCCTATACGCCGCTATGTCTGAATTTGGCATCCCCTCAAAACTCATACGGCTGTGTAAAATGACGTTGAGCAATACCACCAGCTCCGTCAGAATTGGAAAAGACCTCTCCGAGCCGTTCGCCACAAAACGGGGTTTCAGACAGGGCGACTCCCTTTCATGTGACTTCTTTAATCTGATGTTGGAGAAGATAATAAGAGCTGCAGAACTGAACCGCTCAGGAACAATTTACTACAAGAGCGTGCAATTGCTGGCTTATGCCGATGACATCGACATCATCGGTAACAAAAACCGCGAAGTCTGTTCTGCCTTTTCCAAGTTGGATAGGGAAGCAAAGCGAATGGGTCTGGTGGTAAACGAGGACAAGACGAAGTATCTCCTGTCATCAAACAAACAGTCAGCACATTCGCGCCTTGGCACCCACGTCACTGTTGACAGTTACAATTTCGAGAAAGTAGAGAATTTCGTTTACTTGGGAACCAGCATTAACACCGATAATAATGTCAGCATTGAAATCCAACGTAGAATCACTCTTGCCAACAAGTGCTACTTTGGACTGAGTAGGCAATTCAGGAGTAAAGTCCTCTCTCGACGTACGAAAACCACGCTCTATAAGTCACTCATCATGCCCGTGCTGGTATATGGCGCAGAAGCATGGACAATGACAACATCCGATGAGGCGGCTCTTGGGGTGTTTGAGAGAAAGATTTTGCGGAAGATTTACGGGCCTTTACGCGTTGGCGACGGCGAGTACCGCAGACGATGGAACGATGAGCTGTATGAGCTTTACAACGATATGGACATAGTGCAGCGAATTAAAATACAGCGGCTCCGCTGGCTTGGTCATGTCGTTCGAATGGACACCGACGCTCCAGCTCTGAAAGTATTCAACTCGGAACCCGCTGGTGGTAGCAGAGGAAGAGGGAGGCCCCCACTGCGATGGAAAGATCAGGTGGAGAAGGACTTGGCTTCACTTGGCGTTTCCAATTGGCGTCAGTTGGCACAGAGGAGAAACGACTAGCGTGCTTTGCTGAACTCGGCCAAAATCGCTTAGGCGGTTACAGCGCCAAAAAAGAAGAACAAGAATGAAAATGGACACATTTTAGATATTATAACATAAAGTTTTTGCTTAGTACTTTCCTATTTATGCATTTATAACTTTCAAACCATGCTTATGGATGAATGTTTATAAGTCCTTGCAGATGCCCATACGTACATATATGTATGCACATAATATATACTGAAGTAACTTACTTTCTTTGAATCAGGGCTTTAAACTGCTCCAAAAATCAGTGCGGTTCTGTCAAATGGATCGAACCACTTAGAAAAACATTGTACCGTTACAAGAACCGTTTCATGAGTATTATGGTTCAAATGTTTCAATTTTTATACTAAAGGATACAAATATCACAAATATATGGGCAAATCTAAAAAACAGGTAACCTTTTTGTTATTTAGCTTTATTTTATGTGTATAAAGTTAGCGAAACAACATCAAGCAAAAAATGTCGCACATACCTACGGTGACCATCCGTCCTTTATTTTAACTCCCTGTCCTTTATAATTTTTTTCAAAATAAGCTGTCCTTTAAATTGGCTCTGCATTTTTCAGAGGTAAATTTTTAAACGCAGAATATGAAAAATAAAAATGTCCCTTATAAAATATAATGAAAACTTTCGCCAGTTTGTTTCGCACCCCACTTATGGGTTTCTATTTAATCAGTTATCTTTGTACAATCTATAAAGCACAGGGAAAGTTGTGCCCAGGATCATCTTGCACGCTGAGTTTCCAGTTCCACTGAATGAGAACAATAAACCTCCTACTGCACAGTGGTTCAAAACTGGCATTTAGTGTTCGTAATTCCCCGGAGCCTGCATTTTTCATTTCATTTGATTAATTAAATTTTTTTTTGTGAAAAGTTACAATAGTTGCAATAGACCAGTTGAGCCTGATTTCTGAATTTTTATTTGATTATATAAAATTTGTTTGTGCAAAATGCAGAAAAAGTAGCAATTTTGAAGAAAATGTATTCTCCTGTTCCAGTTAATAAATGTTACAGAAACTAGTTGAAAACAATCGTATGGTTCACCCCATGATAAAAACATTACAAGGTAAAATCATTGAGAGGCAGTCTGACGTTTGCCGGCAATATAATTTTAAAATTCGAACTCAATCTCACACACACATTCTCATTTTTAATCTCAAACAACAACAACCGTGAACAATTCAATTTTTTTTATTTTCAATTTTATATGATTTTAAAATGTTTGAAAACGTCAGAAAAAAATCATGGCCGACGAATCGAGAGAATGATTTTACGTTCTAGTGTTTTTATCATGGTTCACCCAAAACAAAAAAATACACAAAAAAAATTTGAAATGTTATAATAAATGTGCACCAAAATAATTTTTTTGCTTTTTAGTAAAAATTGGTTGAAAAATGAAGGCTCCGGTGGATTATGAACATTAAATTCCAATTTTGAACCACAGTGTGCTGGCTTCGTCGCGCAGTATGAATTATGATAAACGCATTTTGGTAACAAAGGATTGAAAAAGGTTTGGCTTCATTTTTCGCTACAGCACGGAACTTGTACAATTAAATAATATAATTAACTGATAAATATTTGATATTAATTACGATATGGGTCAGGCACTTTTATCATACAAGTTGTATGTACGTATTCCCAAATCATTTTGAAAAAAATGTACTTTATTTTACGTTGGTTAATATGGTCACCGTACATATACCCATGAATTTGCCGTTTTTTTGCCGTTAATTAGTTGTGGAAAAAATAATTTTGTCGCTCTGGTATTTTTTTTAGATATAAGGTGTTTTGCTAACTTTATATAAAGTTAGCGAAGCACCCCTCCAAACTCAAAGACAAATGACTAGGCTTTATGTCAAAATTTGCCGTTTTTTTGCCGTTCTAAGATGAACTAGTTTACTTTTGAAAAAAATAATTATTTAAAAAAAAAAAAAAAAAAATTTGTTTCCATTTTTTTTGTTTGTTTCAATGTTCAATAATTTGTAAATAGAAGAAAAGGATAATGATATAATAGAAAAGAAAACCCGGCTTCTTTATGTACCACTTTGAAATTTAAACAAACAATAATCACCATGGTTAAAATTCAAAAAATTAGGAAGCTTTCTTATCACAATCAAACGACAAAATCAAAAACAGTTTTAATGCTTTCGTAAAAATCTTCGACTTCTTTATTCAGATTTCATAGAAAGATTCTGCATTTTTGTAGCCCATTGAATTCTAGTAGAGAAGGTACAAGTGTCAAATGGCTAAAAATTACGGTTGATTTTTTAGAATTTTTTTTTGTCCAGGATGTTTCGGTTATCTTTCATATAAAAATAAACTGCAAATGGGGGAAAAAAAATATAAAAAATCAACCGCAGATTTTAGCCATTTGAAACTTGTACTTTGTTCAACTAGAATTCAGTGGGCTACAAAATTGAATCCTCAGAATCTTTCTAGGAAATCTAATTAAAAAAGTTAAAAATTTTACGAAAGTTTATTGAATTTTTTTTAAATATTGCACAAACTTAACTTATTGAACAAACTTAAACTTGAATTTACACGGGTTTCGTTAAAGAATGAACTATATTTTTATAAAAAAATAACCAAAATTAAATAACAAGAAAAATAATATGTTGAAACTTGTCAAAATGTGGTGCGGCTATAATTATTTCGGCCACTGTATACTTTTACCTTACGGCAAAATTTAGTGCTTATTTAGTGCCTACCTACCTAGTGCCAATTTATGTCGCTAAAAAATTTCTTTTTACTCTGTAAATCTTGGTAAAAACATGTAGTAACAGTCTCTTCTGCAGAAGTAAACACTACACTATCAATATCTCTGGAACCAAAAATCGCCCATAATCGCCAAATTTTTTTCTATATAAAAATTATGAACACATTTTTTTATTTTAACAATGACATATTGTTATAGAATAGTTTGTAAAACCGAAAAAGAACATAATACCTTCAGGGTAATAATAAATAACACAAACAACTTATAACAAACAATTTTAGGTATAGTTTCAAAACATATTTATTAATACATTTTGCAATAGGACTGCGCAATTAATAAGTTCATTATAACCAGGGAACGGATTTTATGGAAATTGCCTTTTTTTCTGCTAAAGAGATAGAGTATATTCGATTAAGAATGTCCACGATTTAGCTTTCCCTGATTCCATATATACACATTTGATGTTGCCTTTTTTTGCCTTTTTTAAAATATTTGCCTTTTTTTGCCTTTTGTACCTTTAAAAAAGTGATTATAGCATTTACAATATTTTTTTAAAGATTAAAAAATATACACATGCCCATGCGGCTTATAGAAACGCAGGGACCTCTTGCCAAATTGGTGTTGGAAAAATTCAAAGCCGTTTTCTCAGCTAACGTAGGCTTGGATACAATAAGGGGTGTGGATAAAATTGTAAAGGGCGAGGAAAACGCCCTTATTCCTGATAATATGAACGTTTCAAACGTTCCATATTTAAATTGGGCTCCACTTGTATCAACTTACGTCGAGCGCACATTTAGTACATTCAAGGCTTTTCTTCGCGAAAATCGAATGAAAATGCTGCCAGAAAACTTCAAAATGCATCTTGTGGTTCAATGTTACTACAACTATACAGATTAAAGTTTTATGAGTTAGAAACTCGAAAGGATAAAATAGTCAAAGATTTAAAGTACAAATTTTTCATATAATGAAACTAGTTCATAGTTTTTCTCTTTTTACTTGTAATATAAACATTTCTAAAATAAATGTATTTTTTGATTGTTCTTCGTATTTTCTGTCTTTTTTTAGTGCACAAAAATAGCTAATATAATAAACAGAAATTCAAATCCCTTTCGTGTATATATTACACCGTGCGACAGTCAATTTTACACACACAAAAATCAATATACTTGCGAAACCGTGGACCAAATATAGTAATACCGAGTTTTTAGTTTTTCTCTCTGACGTCAGGATTCTTTTTAAAAGGACTTTGATACTTGAAAAATATGATTAATTCAAAAATTCTTTTAAAAAATTCAATGCAATGCAGAAAAACAGTAAGGGTACCAAATTAAAGATAAAATTCTGTGCAATAAAAAAATCATAAATTTTTGGTTTATAAGGGCGAAAAGGTGTTGAAAATTTCCTTTTAAAATATTTTCCTTGAATACACCATGCGACAGTCAAGTTTACTCTCGAAAAAATCAATATATTCACAAAACAGGGGGCCAAATATAGTAACACTGTGTTTTTAGTTTTTGTCTCGGAGGCCTGACTTTTTTTAACATTTCTAGAATATGATTGAATAAAAAAATTATTCACAAGAGTCGGTGCATTGTAGAATAACAATATGGGTAACAATTAAAAGGAAAAATTTTTTAGAATAATAAAAAAAAAATAATTTGTGGGTGCACCAGGACGAATAAGTGTTGAAAATGTCCATTTAAAACTTTATCCTTGAATATCCTTGGAAATTTTCAATATTTATTTTNTTTTTAGTTTTTCTCTCTGACGTCAGGATTCTTTTTAAAAGGACTTTGATACTTGAAAAATATGATTAATTCAAAAATTCTTTTAAAAAATTCAATGCAATGCAGAAAAACAGTAAGGGTACCAAATTAAAGATAAAATTCTGTGCAATAAAAAAATCATAAATTTTTGGTTTATAAGGGCGAAAAGGTGTTGAAAATTTCCTTTTAAAATATTTTCCTTGAATACACCATGCGACAGTCAAGTTTACTCTCGAAAAAATCAATATATTCACAAAACAGGGGGCCAAATATAGTAACACTGTGTTTTTAGTTTTTGTCTCGGAGGCCTGACTTTTTTTAACATTTCTAGAATATGATTGAATAAAAAAATTATTCACAAGAGTCGGTGCATTGTAGAATAACAATATGGGTAACAATTAAAAGGAAACATTTTTTAGAATAATAAAAAAATAATAATTTGTGGGTGCACCAGGACGAATAAGTGTTGAAAATGTCCATTTAAAACTTTATCCTTGAATATCCTTGGAAATTTTCAATATTTATTTTAAAAAAAATATGTCAAGGACTAATATGTTAACTACCACATCCTCGAATTTCGCCCTTCTAACTTAATTAGTTTTAGATAAAAAAAATTTACACTTCTCTTTATAAGATATAGATAGTTACAATACATATACATAAATGAAGATACTGGAATCATTACACTGTACAGCACTCTGCTGGGTATTGGACCAAACCAATTTTTTTAAGAGATTGAGTAAAAAAGTAATTTCTCCGTTTTTCGAAGTTAGCCTCCGAAATCGAAGTTCGAAATAGGACCTTTGGTAAAAAAATTATTTTTTATTATTATATCGTCGCTGGAATAATGAAATAGTGTAACATGAAAATTATAGTTTTGAGAAAAACGAATTGGACGTTTTTATAAACCATTACAAACACAATTTCGTTTTTCGCGAATAAATCAGTGAGCCAAAGAGATATTTAAGAAAACTAAAGTTTTTTCTAATAGATTAAAGGATTGTCTATCCAATGGTGCAATTATCGAATAATAGTGTATGTGGCATTTACACTGTTTCTTTATTCGAGCGACGATATGTAAATAACTAAAAAACTAAAGATATAGCCGCAGTCCGCCTTTTGCTCTTATTTAAATGGTATATAAATTTTTTGGTGCGAACTTATATTGCAGGTGCTATAAGGGATCAAAGGTCGGGTCTTCGAAATATTAAAAACCTTATATTTCAAATAATTTTGAACTGATTTTTATCGTATCGTTGTAAACGTGATTAAACCCCCTTTCTTCTGATATTCATACTTGTATATTTCGCATGTAAAAATATTAGAAAAAACATTTTTTATAAAAAAAATATTTTAAACAAAAAAATTACTAACCGATTTTTAAAATATTGATATTAAACTAGGGCTGCCAGACGTCCCGGTTTTCCCGGACATATCCCGGTTTCAGACTATTTGTCCCGGTGTCCCGGTCCAACCTTAAAATGTCCCGGGTTTCGTTTAAGTGTCCCGGTTTTCGATTTATATGCACAAATTTAATAAGAGTTCAAAAATCACTACCGGTGTCATTTGTGATATAGTTACATCTCCAGGTAGTTGGACTTTGCACAAGCAATATTTAATGGTCGATATACCCACATACATACCTGTAAGTGCAAAGTGACCTTTCTAATTAGCATCAGCTGTTTTTTTTTATTTATTTTGCTCGTTTATTTTTCGGGTGCTTTAATTCCAATGTAAGTTTTCGCGACAAAGTTTATAGAATATAAAAAAGTGTGTTTATAGTGTTGTGATTACCCTTAGAAAATGCCAAAGAGAACGTATAAATTCCTTTCCGCTTACACAGAAGGGTGCGTCATTTGTTTATATTTTTTGAAGTTATAGTACCTTAAAAGAGAGCCTCACTGAGTTGTCAACCACACCTTGTTTAATACACCTAATGTGGATCAATGTTTTTTTCTTATTTCATCTCAATAGACTAAGGAAAGAAATTTGCTCAATATAAGTACATATGTGCGTTAAATGACGTGTACAGAGTTTTAAAATTATATTAAGGAAAAGTCAGAAGTTTTGAAACAAGTTCACAACAACGAAGAATATGACTGATTTTTTACTGTTATCTTGTACTTAAATTTTTTTTTCATGAAACCTAGTGTACTTATAAGTACAGTACCGTACAAAATTATTGGCTCAGAGAATTTTTCATCAGATCTTTTAGAAAAATGTTGAAAATGTAGCAGTTTCTTTCATACAAAAAGAATTGTCGAACATAGTTTGTATGGAAGAAGCTGTCAGCAAAAAATTACCAAAAATGAACTAAAATTGTTGGGCCACAAAACTTCTTTTCAAAATTTGTATAAAAAGTATGATTAGAAAGTGGCAAATTTGTATGAAAATTTATTGAATTTTCCCGAGTTTCGCACAAAGTCTAGAAATTCTGTTTTTGTTTTTTTGATGTAGTATAAACGGTATATGTATTTATATAAAATTAAAGCAAAAAAATTTTGAATGCATTGTGCCAATAATTTTGGGCTGCACTATATGTTTATTTTGAACTTTAGTACTTTGAAATGATCTCATCTTTTTATGGTTTTGTTTTTGTCTTGCCAAAATAAAATTTTGCTACATACTTTCGTACGTAAGTAGTTTTTGTCTAAAGGAAAGGAAAGGGAGGGTCGGTTGTGGTGTTAGATTTTCCAAAATGTCCCGGTTTGCCAACGGAGATATCTGGCAGCCCTATATTAAACCCTTTTTCTGATATGCGTATTTGTATACTTCGTATATAATATACAAAAATTTTAGAAAAAACACTTAAAAGGAAAAACACCTTTTTTTTATAAAAAAAATGTTTACAAAAAAATGTAGAGTCCGACCGATTCCAATTTTTTTTTCAGGTACCGACGCCGATGTCGATTAATCGGCTAATGCTGGATTTCTACTAGGCATTAAATGGCAAAAAAGGCAAATGACAAAGTCGGGCATTAAAAAATTATCGTGTTATTACATAAAAAAAATGTCATTAAGTTCATTTCCACATGGCATTTTTTTAAATGGCAAACATTTTTTGTCATTTTAATGCCTAGTGGAAATTCGGCATAATGGGGAAAGAATCGGCCGATGCCGATTCCATAAAAAAATTACAAATAAATATATTAATTCAGAAAACTAGCTAATTTAACGAAGTTAACAAAACAAAAGAAAACAAATAATTGAATTAATTGGCTTGTTATGCAACATTACATACAGATGTATGTACATACATATGTGTGTGTAAAATTATATGTACATATATCACATTTATGTAAAGTACATAAAACACATTTTTTATATGGTGCTAAGCAAGAAATATTTAGGATGTATTTTGGAACGAATTTCCGTCATCCCTTGTCAAATTTGGTTTGGACACAAACCGGTTTCGGAATACACCCACCCTGTCGGCAACAACAACAAAAATAAAAAGGAAATATTTAGGACCATAAAATTTAATATCGTTTTGTACTAAAATACTCTTTTTGCACTCAATGCATTAGAACTTATATGCTAGGTATATATGTACATTAAAGTGGTATTTTTTTTATTTTGAAATAAAAAATAGTTTAGGTAGTGCTCAAAGCGCTCAAAGTTGTCAATGTATTTTATATGGAGAAAAAACATCTTTTCGTAGAAATAGTGTAGAATTCTTGAAAATCAATATTTTTCGATCGGGAAACTTTACTCATCTTCAGGAGATTCCCAGTAATAATACTCAATTGTTTCTTTAACAATTTTTTCATGGTAACTATATTTTATAGGTCCTCCAAAGCCCTTAGAAAATGCAATGGGGAGACCAATAAAAAATCTTTAATCATAAAAAATGGTTAAATAAACAATTGGATATTGGAGACCCACAGTTTTCCGGTCGAAAAATATTGATTTTCAAGAGTTTTATACCATTTCTACGAAAAATTGTGTTTTCTCCATATAAAATACATGGAAAACTTTGAGCGCTTTGAGCACTCCCTAAATATTTTTTGATTTCAAAATAAAAAAATAGGGGTATATTTTTTTCGATATAGATCAATCCTAGGGTGTGCCGGCATTAAAACTCCGGCTTTATTTTTTTGGACCACTCTAATGTACATACATATAGTTTCCACAAAATAAAAGAATTGCGATTTTTTGACCGGTTTTGGCATTTGGTATTTGTCTTTAGTTTATTTAATGTTTATTATTTTTTTATAAAAGTCAAGCTGATATACAACAAACACCATATAAATTCGGATTTCAGACATTGTGCAAAAATTGTAAAAATTCTGCTTATTTTCACCAAAATTTCAAACTTTTTAATTAGACTAAAAAAAATCATTTTTGTGAGCTGTCTGCAAATATTTTTTGATGTTGGCTATTGTCTGTCACTTCACCTGAATATATGAAAAGAAATTCCAAATAATCGGCAAAGAATCGGCGAAAAAAGGCCCATGCCGATGCTCAATTTTGTGCCGATACTAGCCGATGCCGATGCCGATTAATCGGTCGGACTCTAAAAAAGTTACTAAAAGTGTGTTTGCATTGTTCAACTTTGCCATTCAACTTTTTTTTCGTGCAACCCTGCGTTGAGTTGAACGCAAATGTTGAACGCAAAGTTGAACAATGCAAACACTGCTTAACCGATTTTTAAAAATTTGGTATCGTTGTAAAGGCGATTAAACTCCCTTTCTTCTGGTATGCATATTTGTATACTTCGTATATGAAAATTTGAGAAAAAACACTTAAAAGCAAAAAATACCCTTTTTTATAAAAAAATTATTTAAACAAAAAAATTATAACCCGATTTTTAAATAATTGCTATCGTTGTAAAGGATACCAGAAAACTCATACTTTCTTTAACCCAAAAATTTCTATTTATACACACAAAAAAAATTTAATTTAAATCTTTTTTACCTCTATATAAACCCCTGCTCCCTAGGTGAAAGGCTGGCTACGCCCTTGTATACGAAACGATTAAAGTATTTAAACCGTACATCATACGGTCAGTTTGTTCTTTTAGAGCGCATACATGGTTCCATAATAATGATTCCAGTATCTTCATTTATGCATGTGTATTGTAACTATCAATATCTTATAAAGAGAAGTGTAAATTTTTTTTTATCTAAAACTAAAAAAGTTAGAAGGACGAAATTCGAGGATGTAGTAGTTAACATATGTATTAGTCCTTGACATATTTTTTCCTTAATAAATATAGGAAATTTCCAAGGATATTCAAGGATAAAGTTTTGAATGGACATTTTCAACACTTATTCGTCCTGGTGCACCCACAAATTAATATTTTTTTTTTTCCATTCTAGACAATTTTTCCTTATTCCTTTCCATATTGTTATTCTACAATGCACCGAATCTTTTGAATAATTTTTTATTCAGTCATATTCTAGAAATTTAAAAAAAGTCCTGACGTCAGAGACAAAAATTGAAAACACAGTTTTACTATATTTGGCCCCCTGTTTTGTGAATATATTGATTTTTTCGTGTGTAAAATTGACTGTCTCACGGTGTATTCAAGGATAAAATTTTAAAAGGATTTTTTCAATACCTCTTCGTCCTTATGCACCAAAAATGTATTATTTTTTATTGTGTAGAATTTTCTCTTTAGTAGTATGGGTACCAATACTGTTTTTCTGCATTGCATTGAATTTTTTAAAAGAATTTTTGAATTAATCACATTTTTCAAGTTTCAAAGTGTTTTTAAAAAGAATCCTGACATCAGAGAGAAAAACTAAATACGCGGTGTTACTATATTTGGTCCACGGTTTCGCGAGTATATTGATTTTTGTGTTTGTAAAATTGGCTGTCGCACGGTGTAATATATACACGAAAGGGATTTTCATTTCTATTTTTTACTAGCCAATGCCCGCTTACTTCGCGGCGCCTAATAAGAACTTTTGCGTTGGCCAATGCAAAAGAGCATTTAAAAGCAAAAATAGTCTGTAAAGTCAAAATTTTTGGTTTAAGTTGAAACCACTAAGGCGCAGTATCCTCCTCACACATTGGCCAATAATAGTAACGCTGTGATACCATATGGAATACCAATCTCTTTCGGTGTCATGAGCTTTACCGATGGTCTTATTTCCACCTGTGAGATCTCTTCCAATCATGCGTAATCTTTTTCTATGATCTTGCAACTACAACATTGGTGCGATGCGTATGCCTATAAAAGTTCTTATAAGGAAACTCAAGAGTACAAAAGTGCGTTTTCTGTTATAGGAGGGCCAAGAATCCTCGCTTTTAAACAGGATTAAAAGTTTTCCGGTACATTGGCTAAATGAGTCGTGTGATCTCTTATATATCTTTCAAATGAAGCAATTGATATACGGTGATCTTTCCTTGTTAATTCGACACTTTTACAATTCGGGGTAATATTTATGAATTGATTTCTAGGTAGATGCAAGATCGCATGATCGTGCATGAGGGCGTCAAACGAACTTAACCCCATCTTTCATTTAGACATCTGAATACTAAATTCGTATAACTTAAACATGGCCAAAGCAGACCAACCACACGGGGTTTCTATACATGTCGGCTGCAGCGCCATCCATTGGGTCCATTTTCTTCAAAACCATTGCTTACCATAAAATGAATACGTGTTATGAATTTCAACCTCGACTTCAGCGGCGCTCATCGGGTCAATTTATATCAAAAGAATTTTCCCTCATACAGGCACATAGTTCACATTTAAAATTTGAACGAAATCGGTTAATAAATACGATTTTTATAAATAACTTTACTCCAGTACCACCTAGCGAGTTTTTTTGTAGCAAGGAATAGGACCATGTACATATGTAAGATGTAAGTCGGATGTAAGATAACCTCCGACAATCTGACGGAACTCTATTCAGTGGTTTTTGAGTTTAGTCCGAACAACGAAAACGGCTATCATTTTATGTATAAAGGTATGTAGATAGGACAGTCNAGGAATATCCCGAGCTACATACCGACTAAATTTTTGGTCGGAATATTTATTTTCAAGGTGCTGGCATATGTTCCAAATATGAACCAAATCGGTGCAGCCATTTAGTAGTTTAGTGAAATACATTGTACATTGTCTCAGATTTCTTAATTTTTTGACAGCAACAACAAAAGTTTTGATTTTTTTAGCGAAAAACCTTCCACACAGAAGTTTCAAAAAAGTGCGACTGTTAATTGAATGTCAATAAAATTAAGTTTGTGGTTATATCATGGCGAAATTTTGAGAACAGTCCGTTGCTAACTCTAAATATAAACAACGACGCACTGCAAAAAGCGAATACATTCAAATACCTAGGAATAATGATCGACGATAAACTAAAACAAAAAAATGGATTTTAATTAGAGCTCTAGCTCTGCATTTAATTATATACATTAGTTTTTTCCTGATGCGCTTACAAACATACAGACAGACCAAAATTATAAAAATTTTAGATTTGGCTTCTGTTGATCTATTAATTTTTCTTTAACATCTATTATGTACAGATATCGGCCTGTTGCAATTTTATTATTCTCAAATACTTTCGTTTGATACCCATATGGCAACATTTAGGTTATCTTATAAATTTAACTGAATTAAATTTTCAAAAATATTTTCAAAAGTAAGCTTCCTAATCCTCTTTAGTTTAATGTCCATATTGTAATACTTCATTTATTTTACAAATTTAAATGAATACAATTTTTCAAGTAGTTGGCAAATCCCCTAAAATTATTTTCGGCATTAAAATTTCCTAGCCTCTTTAGTTTGATGCTAATATTGCAATATTTAATTTATTCTATCAATTAAATTAAATTAAAGTTTTCAAATAGGTGGCAACCTTCCACAAAGTTATTTACTTTATTATTTACTTTACCGTATCCATTGACCTAATTTGAAATTTTAAACACAGGTGGCAGCTCGCTAATTTTTTTCTTCTATATTGTAAGTTAGATCTCTAGCGATACATCTGTGAAAACTGCATTCAATTCCATGTTTTCGAGTGATGCACATACAAATATATATGTAGACAGACAGAGACCAAAAATTCTAAACATTTTTTATTTGGCTTCTGTAGCTCTAACAAAAACCCATCATAATAATTTTTCTTTAATATCTATAAGGTACAGCCTGTTACAATTTTATTATAAGTATAGATATAGATTTCATTTATTTTATAAATTTAATACAGTAAAATTTTTCAAACAGGTGGCAGCCCTCCCTAAAAATATTTTCGGCAATAAAATTTCCCAAACCTCAGTTTGATACCCATATTGCAATATTCAATTTATCTTATAAATTAAATTAAATTAAAATTTTCAAACAGGAGGCAACTCTAAAAAAATACTTTTTGCTGTAAGCCTTCTTAAGCTTTTTTCTTTTAACGCCCATGTTGCAATATTCACTTTTTCTTATCAATTTAAGCTGACATTTTGAAACAGGTGGCAACTCTCTAATTTTTTTCTTTCTATATTTTAAGTTAGACCTCTAGCGATACATCGGTTAAAACTGCATTCAAATCCATGCATTCGTATTCGAGTGATGCGCGTGCAAACATACAGACAGACAGACAGACAAAGATTCTAATAAAGACCCCCCACATTAATTTTTCTTTAGTATCTATAATGTACAGACATCGACCTGTTACAATTTTATAATATGTATATTAGCTATTTGTGTTTTTTTTTTATTATAGTAGCTTTGTAAATACTTTATTTTTAATCAATCAATATGAGTTAGGCCGAATTTCCATTAGGCAGTGAGATGACAAAAAATTGGTGGCATTTAAAAAATTCCATGTGGAACTGAATATAATGAATATTTTTTTAACGTAATTACACGAATATTTTTTAATGCCCAACTTTGCCATTTAAATTTTTGTCATTTAATGCCTAGTGGAAATCCAGCATTATAATGAAATTATTAATGTCGTACTGACTAAACGACGAAAATAGTCGAAAACTGCAGTGCTGCCAAGATTTTCTGTTTTAATACACTAGTCGAGTCGAAATTTTAGGCAATGACATGAAATTTTCGATACGATTTGACTCTCGAAAAACGATTGCATTCGACACGACTCTCGCAATGAGGCTGATTATATTCTTTTTCGGTTTTACAAACTATTCTAAAACAAAATATCATTGTCAAAATAAAAAACTGTGTTAAGGAGATTTCATGAATTTTATATAAAATAGTTGGCGATTTTGGGCGACTTTTTTGAAAAAAATTGCGTTTTTTTATTTAAACAATCTAGACACCCTGATAGGGCTAGCCAAGCGCTTTTTGGTTCCAGAGATATTGATAGTGTAGTGTTTACTTCAGCTGAAGAGATGGCTACTACATGTTTTTACCAAAATTTACAGAGCAAAAAAATTTTTTTTTAGCGGCATAAATTGTCACTAAATTATGCCGTAAGGTAGAAGTATATGCGCTTTTTGGTTCCAGAGATATTGATAGTGTAGTGGTTTCTTCAGCTGAAAAGATGGATACTGCATGTTTTTACCAAAATTTACAGAACAAAAAAAAATTTTTTTCGGCATAAATTGGCACTAAATAAGCACTTAATTATGCCGTAAGGTAGAAGTATATGCGCTTTTTGGTTCCAGAGATATTGATAATGTAGTGATTACTTCAGCTGAAGAGATAGTTACTACAAAGCACTAATTNTCTATAATGTACAGACATCGACCTGTTACAATTTTATAATATGTATATTAGCTATTTGTGTTTTTTTTTTATTATAGTAGCTTTGTAAATACTTTATTTTTAATCAATCAATATGAGTTAGGCCGAATTTCCATTAGGCAGTGAGATGACAAAAAATTGGTGGCATTTAAAAAATTCCATGTGGAACTGAATATAATGAATATTTTTTTAACGTAATTACACGAATATTTTTTAATGCCCAACTTTGCCATTTAAATTTTTGTCATTTAATGCCTAGTGGAAATCCAGCATTATAATGAAATTATTAATGTCGTACTGACTAAACGACGAAAATAGTCGAAAACTGCAGTGCTGCCAAGATTTTCTGTTTTAATACACTAGTCGAGTCGAAATTTTAGGCAATGACATGAAATTTTCGATACGATTTGACTCTCGAAAAACGATTGCATTCGACACGACTCTCGCAATGAGGCTGATTATATTCTTTTTCGGTTTTACAAACTATTCTAAAACAAAATATCATTGTCAAAATAAAAAACTGTGTTAAGGAGATTTCATGAATTTTATATAAAATAGTTGGCGATTTTGGGCGATTTTTTTGAAAAAAATTGCGTTTTTTTATTTAAACAATCTAGACACCCTGATAGGGCTAGCCAAGCGCTTTTTGGTTCCAGAGATATTGATAGTGTAGTGTTTACTTCAGCTGAAGAGATGGCTACTACATGTTTTTACCAAAATTTACAGAACAAAAAAAAATTTTTTTCGGCATAAATTGGCACTTAATTATGCCGTAAGGTAGAAGTATATGCGCTTTTTGGTTCCAGAGATATTGATAGTGTAGTGGTTTCTTCAGCTGAAAAGATGGATACTGCATGTTTTTACCAAAATTTACAGAACAAAAAAAAATTTTTTTCGGCATAAATTGGCACTTAATTATGCCGTAAGGTAGAAGTATATGCGCTTTTTGGTTCCAGAGATATTGATAGTGTAGTGGTTTCTTCAGCTGAAAAGATGGATACTGCATGTTTTTACCAAAATTTACAGAACAAAAAAAAATTTTTTTCGGCATAAATTGGCACTAAATAAGCACTAAATTATGGCATATGTGCCAAACCAATCGGTGAGTGTTGTAGTGATTACTTCAGAGACCTTAATTGAAGGCACATTTGGAAAATACGTCGAAACGATCTAAATCTTTTTGTAACTACTAGTCCTTATAACGTTACATATACCTGTAAAATGCTTCAACAAAATGTTCTCCAGAAGTGCGTAAAAACCCTGATTTACTACTTTTAATGATGCTCCTTCTTGTAGTCAAAGTATTTCGGTCGTGGTATCAAATCAATTTTTTTTAAGGTTCTCTTCCTAAATTGGAGCCTTCTAAATTCAATGGCGTCTCCAGTTTTGCCCGATTGACTCCACTTTTAGAGATAGCGGTACTTGAAACTTTTCTTAAATTTTAACTATTTTATAAAAAAAACTCGCTTAGTTTTGAATAGATACGCATTTTTTCCTCAGATTTGAGCTTATATCTGGACGTGTGGGCATCGGAGAAGTGTCTTTTTAATCTCATTTTGAAGAATGATCAATTTCAAAGAAAAGTGGTGAAAATAGTGAAAACACCTCTATGACTTTGGATTTTATTTCGCGTTTTATCAAACTGAACGAAAGTTATGCTTATTATTTTGATTCACTTGAATATGCACAGTGGCTTTAACACAAGGAAAGATTTAGATTAAACCAACAAAAGTATGTCATTCATTTTAATTCTACTCTATATCACTTTTAGTATTGGATACCATGATTCAATAATTAAAGGTTTGCTCATTATTGACATTAGAGTTTTGACACTCCCTTACCCTGCAGTGAAAATNCGGCATAAATTGTCACTAAATTATGCCGTAAGGTAGAAGTATATGCGCTTTTTGGTTCCAGAGATATTGATAGTGTAGTGGTTTCTTCAGCTGAAAAGATGGATACTGCATGTTTTTACCAAAATTTACAGAACAAAAAAAAATTTTTTTCGGCATAAATTGGCACTAAATAANCACACGAACACACACACAATGCTTTGCTAAGGGAGCCGATTTTGTCAAGAGGGAGCGAGAAAACTGCTTTTTGAGCAAACCTTTTATTATTGAATCATGATTGGATACTACATTTTTAATTCGAATGTATGAAAAAAGCCCCTATCCGGAAAATAATTCTAGAGGCCCTTTGAAAAATCAAGGACATCTCGCTGCTTACCACTTTAATCGCCAAAAAGAACAACTGCCAATCATCACTTGGATTTCCTGACATCCATTTACAAAACATCCAATTCCAAATATTTTCCATTAAGTTTAGGTCCTGTGAATGGGACGAATGTTGAATGACTTTGGTTCGTTATCCTCGTTTTTACTGCTCCTGTAGTGCGAATCGGTGCGTAATTTTGCTAGCATATTCAAGAAAAAGGTGCGAAAATATGCGATAAATTAAAAAAAATGTCCTTAAAACTTATTTTGCATTAATTATTCGCAATTTTGGAAACTTGCAATGTTATCTCAACTGCTCTGGACTACGAAATCGCAGTTCAGACCGCCATACACTCTTCTTGATCATGGAGGGGAAACAAACAACGTTCGTCCTTTCAAAAATCGTGACAACTATCAAATCCGTTGCAGCTATCAAAATTAAACTTTTCGCCAGAAAAAACCACCATTTTCTAATTGTCCTTTCAAGCATGCGAGTTGTGCAAAATTCCAGTCATGATTTTTAACGTTGTTTAGTAAAATTTATGCCCTTTTCTGAACACATGTGTATAGAGTAATCCGTAGTTCCCTTGTGGTGTCATCAACACCGACGTTTTTCTTTCATTTTGGTCCACTATCACGACAATAAGATGCTGACCTCGTAAAGGACTTTTGCAATTTCCTTGTAGGCTTTTTGTTCCGGCTCCATTTCATGATTTTTTCATGCGATGGATGCTGTGAGCCGGATTCAGCTGTATAAAACATTTGCATGTCCTTCAGTTTTATTTCCAACAGATCGCCTGCAAAGTCCTGGGTCCGTGAAGTCCTCCATTTATGCATATTTTGCAGTTGCGGTACGCCTGCTTCGCCCATTCTAGTTCTAATTATCCTTTCAATTCTTAGAAAGGTTTCAAGTGCAATTTTAAAAACTTTCCTATACACATAAGGATGCTACGCATACTTGTGCCTTTTCAAGTGACTCAAAATAATAATCATAATTTTCGCGTAGTTTGATAAAAAGTGGAATGAAATCCAAAGTAATGAAGGTGTTTTCTTTATTTTCACTACTTTCTTCGAAAATAATCATTTTTCAAATGATATCAAAAATGAACTTCTCTGATGCCCACAAGTTTATAAGCTTGGATCTTGAGGGAAAAAATGTGTACCTATTCGAGCGAAGCGGGGTGTATATGTATATTAGGGTGCCCATCGAAAATGTTTTTTTTTTTTTAATTTCAAGACCCTACCCACTGATGGTATTCGTATTTATGAGAAATATTATTGCTTATTTTTAGTCAGAAAATACGATTTTGTAGATTTATTAGTTTTTGAATGACTATTTTTGATTCGATTTTAAAGATCGAATATGATCTGAAAAGAGGATATATAGACCTTTAAAATGGTATACCACAATCTATTGTCGGAGTTGGCTTGTTGGGATTTTTTATCGGGTAAATTAAAAAACCCATATTTCTCTTAATTTTTTAAATTTTGACCATCGCAGAATGGCTCATATATAGTAGGTAGTTGTTCCTCACCCGCTTCGTTGAGTGTATGAAATTTATACGTATTATTTTAAGAGTAATTTATTTCATTGAAAGTTATTTAAACTCGCCAAAAAGTAAGAGATTTTCACGTTCTCCTTTTTCTTAACCCCTTCAAAATATTTACAATTCATATTTTAACATATATTTGAATACATTCTCTTAATCTAAGTTGAATTAAATTTTTCGAACCGGTGGCAACCTTTCTTGTATATGTAGTTAATAACAAATTTTCAAAATTTGGTGGCAACTCAAAAATTAACGTTGATTTTTTAGAATTTTGAAATCTTGATGAAAATTTGGTGAATTTTCATTTTTCTACAAAGTTCTAAGCTTAGATTTATATGGTATGTGGTAGGGAATGAACTCTATTTTAATTGAAAAATCTTAAAAATTAACCAACATAAGCGTCAAACAGTATCATTTTGAATTTGGTCCAAAGTGTATGTACATATGTATAAATAAATATGTATAATCAATGACTTTTTAAATAATTGAATTATTGTAAAAATGATATAACATTGCTTTATCTACTTTTTTAAATAAAGTTTTTCTTTATGTGTTTATATGTTTAAATAATGCTACGATCTTGGTTTTAAAGTACGTATACTGCAATAAATGTTGATGTTTTATTCAAGGATGTAAGTTAACAAGAAGATGTAACTTCATCAATAATTGTGTTCGCTTAAGTACCCGCATTGAGGTACTTAAGCGGGTTCTTTTAAGTACCCAACCCGCCTAAGTACCTCAAAAGGCTGAGGTACTTAAGCGGGTTTGCGTGTGTTATTTTAAATAAATGTTTAATAAAAACTTATTTGTCTTCTGTGTTGATTTTATTGAATGGAAATATAAAGTTTTTTGTTTCCTAAACTAAGTTACAGAACAATGTATGGGAAATTCTCCATACATTCCTGACATATTTTAATTTGATGCTCACCACACAGGACATCTTCGTCACATATTGAGCAATAGGTAGTTGTCATCCGTTTTTTACGTGCATACTTTTTTGTAATTACGATCAAAGCAAACCGCGGACTGACAGTCGATTAATTATTCACTTGTTTATGCAACATTAAAATGAAGCACTGAAGAGGGTACATAGCGATAGGGCATAACGGTAAAAAGTAACGGGACTTTTATGCGACATACACGTATAATTTACGTATATTACCTATGTAGAACTAAGGAACCTTTACTCTCACAAATTCTTCGCCACATCGAACCTTAGTTTTTGTGTCGGTTGGGATACTTTGCATCGGTGATCGGCATACTACCATATTAAAACAATTCAATGAATCAGACTGTGTGCTTTGAAAGCACCGCTCAGCAGAGTTAGAACTCCGGCGTACCTAAATCGGAGTAAATCGTAGTAAATCGTAGTAGAAAATAAGATTCCGTAAATTTTTTATACATTATTCGTTTACATAAATATATTTACAACGTTGTATATACATACAAGTAGGTGATACGAAAATTTAGCATTTTTTAATAACCTAAAGTATGCTTCTGTTAGTTTTAAAACGGGAGACAAAACGACTTCGTGTTTTTTGTACGGTTAGATACTGCAATAGGTGAACTTTATTTTTGAAAGAAAATTGAAGTAGATTCAGCAATACGGCTTTACTCCGATCATGGTTGATTAATACAGGCTCGCTTATCCGCATAAACTGCCTTTATTTGCATTAACTCATGCATTTTCCTCTTTCAAATGCGCATAAGTAGCCGAACAAATGCACGAAATTTTTGGGAATTAACTCGGATCAGGGGAATTTTCGATGACAACACTGGTAGAAACGGCCAGCTGTTGTCTTTTGTACAAGTAAGCAAACAAAGCAAGCGAGTTTCGCGTCCATGGTAGCCGAGTAGTGAGAGTTGCGTGCTACAAGTCTGTAAGTGCCAGGTTCGATCCTCGATCAGTTGGATTGATTGCCAAAACATTCTTATTTTTATTTTGTTTCATTTTTATTTTTTTTAATTTTATTTGATTTATATATTTAATTTTACTCTTTAATTTTACTTTTGCTCATCTAATTACATACTGGCATATGTAGTACGTAACAAATTATTCTTAAAATGATCTACTATTTCATGCAACTCAGCTAAGGTTTCAAGAGAGAGTTCTTGACGCTTTTTCTAGTTAAAGGGATTATTAGTGAAATTTTCTAATTGCTTGCACTCGGTAAATTCGGAAATTTTTTGATTCACATGAATGCGATAATAAAAAAAACAAATCTACTAGTTTTTCCCGATTTTAAGAGTGATTTAGTCCTAAATCGTATTTTAGCAGTCCGAACAGTGACCAGCACAGCTGCCGCACGCTCTCGCTTTGTACATATATGTACGTACTTGCAATGTTTGCGCTCTTTCTGCTCACTCTCTCAACGATTTCCCAAAAAACTGAATGTTACTGACATGTTATTATCTTGACGATGTCAACGATGCGGCGATTCTGCGATGCTAAATTTACAGTTAATTAGCGTGTATTCGCATCGGCATCGCCGATTATTAACATGTTACCTTTTATGTAATCGTGCAGCTCTCTAGTATATACATACATAGCATACAGCAATTGAAAATTAGCTGTGATTTGTAGATACATTTTTTTTAGCAACAATGTTTTCTCACGCCAATTTTTAACTTGTTCGAGAAAAATAGAAATTTTTAGCGATGCGAAATACGCTGGAATCGCAATTTTAGCCATATGAGCTGTCAAAACAGTTCACTCTGCCAAAAGATTAATCAAAAATGGAGATTTTTGGAGATGAGTTTTTAAGAGAGAATCGCAAAAATCGCTTGGAGTTGAGAGTGCTTTCTTGAAATGCTATTAAGTTTACAGTATAAACTTGAAATTTTGCGTACTTAATGATAATAATCGAATGTTTTCGAACCTCGAATGTGTAGGGTATTTTACTTGTATGTTTTTATACTTGTTTAAATTCTTGATTTTCAATTTATGGTTCTATGAATTTGTTTGTAGTTGAAAAGAAAATTTTTGATTATTAATAAATAAACTTTCAATATTAAAACATTAAAATACTTTTATTTAAAAATAAACTTAAATATAAATATATGTATATCCTACATATTGGCGATCCTGTAATAACAGAATAAAGAGTATAGATTCAAGGAACAAATTTCATCATCTTTTACAAAAGAAGACATTATAGTTCTAGACAATACAGTCCTCTGATTCCTCCTGTGAAGCTAAGAACAATACTACTGAAAGAATTCAAATAGCCGCGACCTAAATACCTATTTATAACTGCATTCATCAAACGGAACAATCATCAGTTATTGGAGTCGAATTACTTGCACTAACAATAGTAAGCAAATTAAGAAGAGACTAACAACAACCAGAAATCAATTGCAGTCCCATCTCAAATTCGTATTCTTCAATAAATTATGTATATGAAACCAAAGAACGACAACAGAAAAATAGTAAAATTAATCAAACAAATTGCGGTCTTACAGCAGTAACATAAAGGCCAGTTTAATTATGTTTTTCTTTTAAATTAACGATTATTATAGAATTAGCTGAAATATCCCTAAGTGGATATGCCTCTGGCCATCGTGTATGTCTATCAATGATAGTTAAAATGTAACGATTTTCTTTTGACATAGGTAATGGACCAACAAGATCCATATGAATATGTTCAAATCGTCCAGATGGAATGTTAATTTTTTG
>NW_016157521.1:71374-90563 GCF_001687245.7 Rhagoletis zephyria | reverse complement strand
GCAACAACATTTGTTCAAAATTACGTTCCTCGTTTTGGCATTCCACTTTATATAACAGTAGATCAAGGATCACAATTTACATCAAAAATGTTCACAGAATTAACTAAATTGTTAGGATCACACAAAATTCATACGTCCCCATATCATCCTCAATCAAATGGAATGATTGAAAGATTTCATAGGACATTAAAGACTGCTATTACAGCTTCAGATGATTCTACCCACTGGTCTGAAATTCTTCCTTGGATATTATTAGGACTACGTACGTCTATTAAAGAAGATTTAAAATGTTTTTGGGCAAACATTAAGATTACCAGGTGAATTAGTTGTTTCGAACAGTTATAATAATGAAGTTGACAATACAAATGAAATTCTTTTTAAGCTAATAAAATATTTTTCAAATGTTAGATCAAGGGTGGTACATCACAATAAAGGATACTCTTTTGTTCCAAAGAACTTGGATACTTGTGAATACGTTTTTGTTAAAGTTATTCACAAATCAAATTTACAATCACCTTATGAAGGACCATTTAAAATTATTTCGAAAAATAGTAAAGTATTCAAAATTCAATGTGGAAAAATGATTAAAACCGTTTCAATAGATTTACTCAAACCTGCAAATATAATTTCTGATACAACACAAAACTCTAATTCACTAACAATTCCAAATACAAAAAAGAAAATAACATTTAATATTAATTAATTTATCGTTTTACTGGAGGGGAGTATATGTAGGGTATTTTACTTGTAGGTTTGTTTAAATTCTTGATTTTCAATTTATGGTTCAATGAATTTGTTTGTAGTTTGAAAAGAAAATTTTTGATTATTAATAAATAAACTTTCAATGTTACAACATTAAAATACTTTTATTTAAAAATAAACTTAAATATAAATATATGTATATCCTACAGAATGCAACTAAAACATCACTCCGAGTTTTTATATAAATATAATAACGTTTCAGGAAAGCATTCTCTACTCCAAGCTGACATTGAAAATGCTTCCTTATAGTTAGTTTATGAACACAAGAGTTTATTGAAGTGAAACTTCTTTAGCGGCGGTTGGTTGGTTGGGAGTAAATTGGCAAATTCAACGGAATTGGTGCAAAGGAAATGATGCAATGGAAATGGTGCAACGGAAATGGTGCAACGGAAATGGTACAACGGAAATGGTTCAATGGAAATGGTGCAACGGAAATGGTGAAATGGAAATGGTGCAACGGAAATGGTTGGGGCTGAAACAAGTACTTCTTGTGTGTATGTATATGGTATATTTACAACTAATAAAAGGTTAAAGAATAACACTTAGAAAAAGACCAATACAAGAATGAAAGTAAAGGTATCCACACACTTATACGATTTTGCTGCATCGATTTATTCGAACATTCACAGCTCTTCTTTTAGTCGTGCCGAAATGGCAGACTGCCGCGTTTTGAGAACGAAAAAGGTCAATAGAAGGATTTTACAATATTAAAACAAAATTGAACGTAAGAAAACAAAACATATTTGATGTAGAAAAGTTAAGAATTTTATTTTTGTATAAAAATACTTTTTGTTTGTCTATAAATTGACAGTTTTCGCTGCAATAAAATCGCACAGATGTGTGCGTACTTGCGTTTTCGAAGCAGTAACGTCTGTAGCATCAAAAACGGTGCGGATTCGTTGCGACAGAATCGCGTAGGTGTGTGGATGCCTTAAAGGTGAGTACGTACATACATAGATAAAGAAAAGGATAAAGGCAAAGGTAAAAATAAAAACAAAAACAAAGATGCGTAAAGATAAAGGCAAAAATGAAGAGCAAGGTAAATTTAAACACTTTACCTATATATATACGGGCAAAGGGGAAGGGGAATATGTAGATGAAGAAAATGATAAACATAAAAGTAAAGACAAAGAGGAGGATGAGGATACCGATAAAAGTAAAAATTAAGATAGGGGAAGAAAGATTAAAATAAAGGTAATTAAAGAGAAAAGGATATAGAGACAGACACAGAGACTCAATCTGGGAACTATTTTGGAAATTTAGGCATTTTCGGGATTCTCGAGACTTATCGATGAAATAATCGACATTTTTATCGGTTTTGTTAATGATATTTACAGATTTTGTTATCGATTTTGCTATCGATATTTGTCGATTTTGTTATCGATTTTGTCATCGATATTTATCGATTTTGTTATCAATATTTATCGATTTTGTTAGCGATATTTATCGATTTCGTTATCGATATTTGTCGATTTCGTTATCGATATTTATCGATTTTATTATCGATATTTATCGATTTTATTATCGATATTTATCGATTTTGTTATCGATATTTATCGATTTTGTTATCGATATTTATCGAATTTGTTATCGAAATTTATCGACTTTTTATCGATATTTATCGATTTTGTTATCAATATTTATCGAAATTGTTATCGGTATTTATCGATTTTGTTATCGAAATTTATAGATTTCTTTTTCGATCGATATTTTGTTTTGTTATCGATATTTATCGATTTTGCTATCGATATTTATCGATTTTGTTATCGACATTTATCAATTTTGTTATCGATATTTATCGACTTTTTTAACGATATTTATCGATTTTGTTATAGATATTTATCGACTTTGCTATTGATATTTATCGATTTCGTTATCGATATTTATCGATTTTGTTGTCGATATTTATCGATTTTGTTGTCGATATTTATCGATTTTGTTATCGATATTTATCGATTTTATTATAGATATTTATCGATTTTGTTGTCGACATTTATCGATTTTGTTCTCGATATTTATCGACTTTTTTGACGATATTTATCGATTTTGTTGTCGATATTTATCGATTTTGTTATCGATATTTATCGACTTTTTTATCAACTTTTTTATCGATTTTGTTATCGATATTTATCGACTTTGTTTATCGATATTTATCGATTTTGTTATCAATATTTATCGATTTTGTTATTGATATTTATCGATTTTGTTATCGAAATTTATAGATTTCGTTATCGATTTTGTTATCGATATTTACCGGTTTCGTTATCGATATTTATCGATTTTGTTATCGATTATTTATAGATATTTTTATAGATTTTGTTTTCAATATTTTTATCGATTTTCTAATCAATTTTGCTACTAATATTATAACCGATTTTGCTATATTTTGTTGGATGTTACTACCGATTTTATTATCGATAGAGTGTAAAGATAAAAATGAAGATAAAGGAAAACAGAATAAGATAAATGTAATTAGAACGAACAGTAGTAGAGGTAGCGATCTAGGTAGAAAAAAAAAAACAAAAAATATAACCTTAAGCAAAAGCAGATGCATGTATGTATGTACATTAGACTGCATCACCAAAAAAAGTTGCGGTTTTTCCGGCGGGATTACAAAACTTAGTATATTTTAAGACTTCTACCAAAATATTTCGGAAAAATATTAAGATTTGAGTGAGCTGGATCGGTTTGAAAATACCTCTAAAAATAGAGTTTTTTATGAATAAAAATAGTTTCTTAAAGGATTTTTTGGGAAAAATCCCCTCAGATGACAAAACAGTTTAAGCTTAAAAAATCTGCATACAAATATTAAAAAATTGTATCAACGGAATCATATTAATGAGATTTTTGATGCTGCTTTTTAGCTTTTTTCAACGATTTGTGAAAGAAAAACTTTAATAACAGCTCCAAAACTTTACCGATATAGACTTTTGAGGCATCAGTGGAAAGGTATTTTCTCACCCTTTTTACTTCTTTGCAAAAAAACTCATTCACGTCCCAATATTTTCTTTATCAAATACCAACACATCTTAATTAAACATGGAATGATACTGGTTTATCTTACCTTCCTCTTTCATATTTTGAATGAGCTTATTCGCAAAGAAATTAAAAAGGTAAGAAAATACCTTACCAATGATACCTCATAAGTCTAAATTGGTAAGGTTTTGCCTGAGTTATTCAAGTTTTTCTTAAAGCAGTCTTTGAAAAAAGTTGAAAAACAGCATCAAAGATCTCATTATCATGATTCAGTAGAAAAGATTTTTTAAATATTTTTATGCAAACTTTATAAGCTTAAACTGTTTAGCCATCTGAGGTATTTTTTTCAAAAAATATTTCAAGAAACTGTTTTTATTAATAAAAAACCAAACTTTTTGAGGCATTTTCAAATCGGTCCAG
This sequence comes from Rhagoletis zephyria, assembly GCF_001687245.7. Lineage (NCBI taxonomy): Eukaryota > Metazoa > Arthropoda > Insecta > Diptera > Tephritidae > Rhagoletis > Rhagoletis zephyria. Next base: position 86,405 of record NW_016157521.1, on the reverse strand, counting down.
CTCACTTAAATCTTAATATTTTTGCGAGATATTTTGATGGAAGTCTTAAAATATAATAGATTTTATAATTCCAGTGGAAAAAAAGTACCAATTTTTTTTTGTATGGGGAGTGATGCAGTCTAATGTACATATTTATGTATATTGGTTATGAGAAAAAAAAAATTCGTATCGTAAGTTTCACTTCTCCAGTGTGGCCCAGGCGCACTTACTTGTTTTCTTTGCAGTAGGGGATATTTATCAGGGGCAGGGTCGGCTTTAGATGCAATGACGCTCAGGGCATAAATGAAACGAAGCGACCTTTTATAATAATATTTATTACTTCGGTTTCTTTTTCTTTCTACTACAAGCCAACATCTAAAACGCACCGTTACTCATAGAATAATCGGATTTTCGCAACTACACAATACCAATTCAACATTGAACTGTGTTTACCCACACATATCCATCAACTATAGTTTAGAAATAAAAGTAACGGTTCTTTTGCAGTAATACGTTTATGAAAAAGTGGTATTTTTTGGAACGAGGAAAGCCACCTATTAATAAATATTTCAATAAAAGAATGTTATTTAATTACCATAGAGCAAACCTTGGGTCAGGTATATGAATTTCTTTTGTATAAAATTATAAAAAAATATATAAATAGAGATGGTAGGTAACCTTCGTTCGTTATTTCTGTTTGAAAGCTATTTCAGCCCTCTTCAATATGATACCAAATTTGTTTAATTTGGATAAGCGGTTTGTTTATTATCCGAAAAGAACTTTTATTTCGGAATAAAAAATATTTGGCCCAGTTTAACTCGTAAAAAAAAACTGTTATTTTCGGCCCCTGCTCGGAGGTTTTATATTGCCTGCCGAGGGGCAGTCGCTGTTAGAGAAAAAGTTGTTTTCTAATTTTTGTTGCTCGGATCAGCGATCGAACCCAGGTCCTACGGAGTGGTAGTACGCACCTCTAACCATCCAGCCTTATCGGCCGCTTTGTATTGATATGTATTTTACAATAATTTGTCAGTGCTACTAAACGGTGCTGCCAAATTATCGGTGAAACAAAACAAACAGAACGTATCATAAATTTAGCCAGATCTCTATCAAAATAACGTCGTTGTTGTTGTTGCATTCGCGAGCAAAATTTTTATCCGGATCCCTATCATTGGCGACTAAAATACATCGTGTGACAAAAATACCAACTAACGATAAGAAAAAATTTTGTTTCACGGGTTATAAACGTATCGTGTGCTTTTGACAGGAATACCTTACTCCCATGTCTTTTGGTGCTCTGAACATGAATCTGAGGACCGTTTTCCTCCATCACGTAAAGATTTTTTTTCAACCCAAAAAAAAACAATGCGGATATTATGTGACAGGAAAGTATTTTGAGATTAGAAAAAACCTGACGTTATGAAGCAAAACGGACTTCAGATTTGTGCTCAGTGCATCGAAATGCACAAGGTAAGGATAGTCTCATCCCCGAACCCAGACACTTTTTTGTGTGTGGTCTTCACAGCTGATTTGTAGCTACACAAAAAAAGTGGCATGTATTTTTGACAGGAATACCCTACTCCCATGTATTTTGATGCGCTGAGCACGATTCTGAATTATGGAGGGAACACTTTTCCACCCTTCTGAATGGTAGCAGCACGGAAAGTTGTCGACAAGAGGAACCCGACCCCCCAGTCGATGATCCCCCGCCTGACTATGACGAGGTATGAATAGCAATAACGCGGCTGAAAAACAACAAAGCTGACAGCCTGTCAGCTGAGCTATTCAAGGACGGTGGCGAGGAGTTGATAAGGTGCATGCACCAACTCTTATGCAGAATGTGGTCATGCCCGGCGACTGGAATTCAAGTGTGTTCTGCTCCATCCACAAGAAAGTCGACCCCGCCATTCGCGCCAACTACCGCGGGGCCAGCCTTCTAAGCATAGGTTACAAGGTCTTATCGAGCGTATTGTGTGAAAGACTGAAGCCCACCGTCAATGAACTGATTGGGCCTTATCAGTGTGGCTTTAGAACTGGCAAATCCACCATAGATCAGGTATTCACAATACGCCAAATCTTGGAAAAGGCCCGCGAGAAAAGGATCGNCCTTATCAGTGTGGCTTTAGACCTGGCAAATCCACCATAGACCAGGTATTCACAATACGCCAAATCTTGGAAAAGACCCGCGAGAAAAGGATCGACACTCACCACCTATTTGTCGACTTTAAAGCCGCTTTCCACAGCACTAAAAGGAGCTGCCTATACGCCGCTATGTCTGAATTTCGCATCCCCTCAAAACTCATACGGCTGTGTAAAATGACGTTGAGCAATACCACCAGCTCCGTCAGAATTGGAAAAGACCTCTCCGAGCCGTTCGCCACAAAACGGGGTTTCAGACAGGGCGACTCCCTTTCATGTGACTTCTTTAATCTGATGTTGGAGAAGATAATAAGAGCTGCAGAACTGAACCGCTCAGGAACAATTTANAATACCAGCAGCTCCGTCAGATTTGGGAAAGATTTCTCCGAGCCGTTCGCTACCAAACGGTGTTTCAGACAGGGCGACTCCCTTTCATGTGACTTCTTCAATCTGATGTCGGGGAAGATGATAAGAGCTGCAGAACTGAACCGCTCACGAAAATGNGAACCAGCATTAACACCGATAATAATGTCGGCATGGAAATCCAACGCAGAATCACTTTTGCCAATAAGTGCTACTTTGGACTTAGTAGGCAATTCAGGAGTAAAGTCCTCTCTCGACGTACGAAAACTACACTATCAGGCATGTTCTGCAAATCGTACGATTTCAAATCGGTGCGATTTACAAAATCTATTTCGGAGGATTTATAACAAAGAGGGAAAAATTTGGCACTAAATCGATGGATATAATGTAAATGTCGTGATACTAGCAGTTTTCATTTGAAACATTTAATACTTTGATTACAAATATACAACAAATCTTTGCAAATCGCACCGATTTGAAATCGTACGATTTGCAGAACATACCTATATAAGTCCTCATCAAGCATGGACAATGACAATATCCGATGGGGGAGCTCTTTACGCGTTGGCAACGGCGAGTACCGCAGACGATGGAACAATGAGCTGCATGAGCTTTACAACGACATGGACATAGTGCGAATTAAAATAAAGCGGCTCCGCTGGCTTAGCCATGTCGTTCGAATGAACACCGACGCGTCAGCTCTGAAAGTATTCAACTCGAAACCCGCTGTGATGGAAAGACCAGGTAGAGAAGGACTTGGCTTCACTTGGAATTTCCAATTGGCGTCAGTTGGCACAGAAGAGAAACGACTGGCGCGCTTTGTTGTACTCGGCCAAAATCGCTTAGGCGGTTACAGCGCCAAATAAGAAGAAGAAGATTTCAAGGTTACGACATACTTACAGCAATACGACGCACCGTTGTGAATACTCCAGTCGTAAAAACAGTTATTTACAACAATTTCTTTTATATGGAAGAAAATGTACAACATCGTCAGCAAGAAAAAAATTAAAATCAAACCGAATTCCTAGAACTTTTTTATAGTTTCTAAATAAAAAGTTTGAAATTTTTGTAAGAATTTTTTGAACTTTTATAATTTTTGTACAAAGTTTGAAATGCTATATCGTTGGCTTAGTTCGCAAACGTGCTAAGTCCAATTTTTAATTTTTCAAGAGGGACAAAGAACCGTCTAACTTTTTTTGTTGTTAATATTTTCCTGATCTGAAAATGCAGTTAGTTCATCCTGTTTCAGTAGCAAAAATCGGCCAATTTCAAAATAAAGCTGTTGCATACTTATAGGCTCTTTTGGGACTTGACACATTTTCTCTTTATGATTTTGTTCTTTTAAAGTGGACTTAGCACATTTTCTATCAACCTGTTTTTCATTATTTTTTATTGTTAAAATATTTAGTTGTTTATTTTAAATATATTTTATTGTTTTAAAATGAATAGTAACCTAATACAATCTTATTTCACTGCTGTTAAAAAAAAATTACGATTTTAAGTCGTAAATTGATGTACTATTTATGTATAAAGAAAAATAATTAAAAATTAAAGAGCAAATCATTGGTGAGGTAAATCATCATATCAACGTATGGTGGTCTTTGGTTAATATTACGTTCAAATTGGCCCCATTTAACTTGTTAAATGAAAAAGAGCTTTTTGGAAAACATAATCGTCCACATTGAACATTTGGAGTTAACTTTGACGGTTGTTTGATTACCTATAAAAATTCGAAGAAAAATATTCAAAATCAAGTTTTTGTGTTTCAATTTGTTTTGTGCGAATGTCTGCTTCATGATATTAACGCATAAGGATTACTTAGAGACTTCAAAATGTTTAGTTCCTATGCACTATTTATCTCTGCGTACGATGGGACCTCATGGGAAATAACTATTTACCGCCTTTGCCTCTTTTTTGGCGGGCAGACATGCATTCAATTTTGATATTTTTTGATAATTTCTCATATTTTTCAGAATATAAATTTTTTGAACGTTGGCGTGTCAAATGAAAGCTTTTGGGTCTTTCTGATTGGCAGGAGCAGAAAGCTTTCTGATACAACTCTGCGCTGAACTGGTTTTCAAACGAGTTAAAGATTTAACTGGTTCAATTTTCCAACAACGATTGCATGCGATTTAACTTGTTTATGAACATGTTTTGTTCATTTAACTGGTTTAAGCCCATTTAACATGTTTAGCTCGTCAATTTGAACGTAGTATAAGATTGATTTTAAAAATTGGAAATCTTGGTATTTTTTAGCAGTTAGTTTTCTTCTTTCTAGGTAAAGTTGTTGCAAATTCGAAAACTCCATAGCGTCTATACTTTTATTAATTTTTTGAGGTAAAATTTTCCAGGCATCAGAAAATCGAAGTTTAAAATATATTTCACCGTTTGGAGTGTATTTAGTGCCACGAATATCCGTAACTTTGGCTAAACCTTTACCGCGTTCAGGTTATAGTTTTATAAAATTGAACCGTATTAAAATTAAAAAAAAAAAAAAACGTATAATCCAAACACGTGACATCATACGGTTCTGGCTTTTTTTCGAGCTGTTTTTCATATAGCAATGTAATCAGAAGGGACATCAATATTTATATTTTTCATAGCTCGCTCTATGGTGGAGTGTACACTGTCTGCCTCCATCTGTGTGTGGCCAATTTCAAGAACATTTTGTTCAATAGTAATATTATGTCTGACTTCTGCATTAAGCAAGGCATCACACAATTACGATTTTGATAAGTACAGCCATCACTATAAAAATAAATATACGAAAAATATGGCAAAGAGCGCCCCACGCTTTTTCACAATAATACTAGTATTTTTTGTTCATTATTATTTTCAACTTATATTAAGAATTATTTTTTACTTTTTAGTTTGATATGCTTTAAAAACGTGTTTTTTAGTCTTTTTAAACTATATTTATTTTTAATTTTTTAGTTCGATTTATTGTTAAAAATATTTTAGAAGATACTCGATCATCCTTTTTCCGTGATTACTATTGCTAACGACAGCGAGGTGCAGCAACGAGTAATCTTCTAAGTAATTTATAGTACAAGTTATATTAACAGTGGCACCCCGATTTAGAAGATATTCAAAGATTTCTATTTATAATTACCAATATAACCAGCGAGACTCAGTGGTGTAACATTTAAATTATTTTTCACAATCGGCTCCGCGATTGAATAATGCTCGTACAGCATCGAAATGATTATTTTCTGCTTAGACGGGATTTGAAATCATGTCTGGTAAGTTCGTTGTCTCGCGCCTACGACTTGCGCCTTAGCCCGCTTGGCCAACTGTGCAACTGATAGGGATAGAATGTATTAACACTAACAAGCCGAGTGCTCGAGTAGGAAAGTAAGTAGACGGTACGCATGCGCAGACAGCGTAGTTGTCTCACTTGCTCTCACACAGAGGCTGTGTGAGGAAATTATTTAATCCTGGCGATCCTAATCAGGATAATGAGATAAATTTATGAAATTATTATATTGTCGCTGATTCTTGATAAGTGTACAAAGTTTGAATTAAATCTGTCCGTTTAAAGTGGGTCAAAATCGAGTCCAAAGGAGTAGGTTACAAACATACATACATACAAACATACAGGTGAAGCTAATAAAAGGGTGTAAAAAATTACTTTTACTGGATTGTCGTTTCCACAAAGAACCTTATTTTCAATAAAGTAAATCCAAATACTTGCAAACTCTTCAGCACCTAATCCACCTTCAACCTCATTCCATTCCATTCCAAAAAACAGTAACCTTTTTGGTTTTTGAGGTTGAAAAAAACCAGGTTGTGTACTTGTAACTTTGTGCGGTAGTATAAGCTGCTGACTTGAGATTTCGGGGACATTAGCACAGCTTGAAGATCTACGGTGAATACATGAGTTTCTTCATCCCGATCTTTCTTCTTTTGAGGCATTTCATGTCACCGCGGCCACCTCTGTGCGCGACCTCTAAGGATTCGGATGAAAGTTGAAGAGATTGAAGGCGACATGAATATACGTGCAGCATATTTTGCCGATATGACGTAGGGTTGCCTACTTACACGGGACTTAAATTTTAAGAAAACGTCATACATAAAACAAAAAAAATTTAGTAAACATTTTGCTTTTTGATATTTTTTTATTATCTCATTTTTTTAATTTTTATTTTTTTCATAAAAACATTGTCTATAATGTCAACTTTAAGTACCCAAATGGGCGTAATGGGCTACTTATGCGTATGGACTCTAGATCGTCTAACGCTCGAGCAATATGAAAAAATTGTATATTTTTGAAAGGGAAGGGTGCGTAAAAAACAAAAACAATATGACTAAATCATATTACCTTTACTAAAAGTCTGAAATCATGAAAATCCCTTCAAGAAAATGGCAGAATTGAACTTTGTGGCAAGTTCACATGGGAAATCTGTTTACGACGTGATTGGAGGAAATTTTAAGAGACTAGCAGCTAGAGCAATTCTTCAACTCCTGATGTTACAAAAAATTCGGACACCCAAGCCCTCTACCAATGGGGTGCTGTATGTTTCCAATGGCATGCCTGTACAACATCAAGTTAGGGAACTTCATATCCTTCTTTAACGAATCTTTAAATAAAAATATTTCTGTTTAGTTCTTATTGTAAGAAAAGCGTGTGGTTGGTTTTTTTTAACTATTATTTTATTATATTTTTTTTACACACCTTTATTTTTTCTTGTTTTAATAAAAGGACTAACCTTGAAGCTATCATTGGAGGTCTAATATTCTTTTGCAATGAAACCGAAAATAAAAAATACAGTATTTGTATTCACGACTTTAAAACGAAACCTTCGCAAAACAAAAACGATCGTTATAATATATGTATTTACTTTTTTTCTGAGGAGAACAAACGTCATTAAAGAAATAGCGGCAAAAACGCGTATTTTCAAAACAAAAATGAAACATTTCAGAATATTGTCCCAACAAGTTGTAGTGCCACACAACTTTCAACAAGTAAAATAAAACTAGACATTTTTAAAATAAAAACCTTAATTTATTTTCAGTCAATGAAGTATGAAAAATATTTAAAACAAATGTTTTGCATTAGAATTTAAAAAGCTACCTAGCTATAATGAAAAATTTCATATGTTTGCATCATTTGTCGGAAAAACTGTGTTCAGATAACTAAGTTACTTCAATCTTCAAAAAAGGCGATGAAGTATATACAAACAATACTGCCATTCTAACCACCTAACTGCATACATATAAGGGACATTGGTGGACTTCTTTGACCGAAAAAAGCTTTGGTAAGAGTAACTTACAAAAACAAGTTCTTATGGGTTATTAAATAATAATTTAAAACTTTCTTAATTTAAATTACAGGATTTGACCAGCGTGAAGCAAAATTAGCAGGCCCAGCTTGGAAGTAAGGCAGGAACATCTGTATGTATATATTTAAGTATGTATATAGTATATGTAAAACATCTGTATTTCATTTATTAAATATTGTTACTTATTTATAAGTATATATATCAATATCTTTTTGCAATGTGTGTACCAAACGACTTGTTGTGATTTAATAAAAATAAAACTTGAATATCATATTTGAAAACGCATATTTTTAAAATGAAGAAAAAACATGTTAGGATTTAATTTCAACATGCGCATGTTCAATTATCAAACAATCATTTTTAAAATCGATTTGAAAATGTGCGTATCTAAAACAAAAACATAGATTTTGGAAATTGAATTGAAAATTTTCGTTCCCAAATTGAAATAAATATTGTAGGTGCAAAACCTGGGTCAAAACATTTTTAAAAGTAAAACGTTCCATACAAATTTGAAAACGAAAATTTCTCTGTGAACATCAACATCAACACTCATTGCAAAAGAATATTCGACCTCCAATGATAGCTTCCTTAGGTTAGTCCTTTTATTAAAACAAGAAAAAGGAAAGGTGTGTAAAAAAATAAACCTAATGAGCAATAAAATTATAGTTAAACAAAAACCAACAACACGCTTTTATTACAATAAGAACTAAAAGGAAAGAAATTATTTATTGATTTAAAGATTCGTTAGATAAGGATATGAAGTTCCCTAACTTGATGTTATTTAACCTTTTAAACTAGCTTAAAATAGGATTAAAGTAATTGGCACGTAGTCATAGTCGAAATAAAGTCCACTGAAAAGTTAGTTGCAGTTATTTTTTACAGGCATCCCATTGGAAACGTATAGCATCTTCTTTTTCTCTAAATTATTCTTACCCCATTGGTAGAAGGCTTCGGGTGTACGAATTTGTTGTAACGTCAGGAGTTGAAGACTTGCTCACCTGCTAGTCTCTTAAAATTTCCAGGGATTTTTNCCACTGAAAAGTTAGTTGCAGTTATTTTTTACAGGCATCCCATTGGAAACGTATAGCATCTTCTTTTTCTCTAAATTATTCTTACCCCATTGGTAGAAGGCTTCGGGTGTACGAATTTGTTGTAACGTCAGGAGTTGAAGACTTGCTCACCTGCTAGTCTCTTAAAATTTCCAGGGATTTTTATGATTTCAGACCTTTAGTAAAGTTAATATCATTTATTCATATTGTTTTTGTTTTTTACACACCTTTCCTCTTTCAAAAACATACAATTTCATAAAATTTCAATGCCTATTTATCATATTGCTCGAGCGTTAGACGATCTGTAGTCCATACGCATAAGTAGCCCATTACGCCCATTTGGGGACTTAAAGTTGACATTGTAGACAATGTTTTTATGTAAAAATAAAAATATTTTAAAATTCTATAATCAAAAAAAATAAATGAAAAAGAAAAATGTTCACTTAATTTGTTTTTGGTTTTTATACGTTGCACATTAATGTAAAAATGTACAATTAAAGCCCATAATAAGACGGAAGAAATGCATTTTTTGTTCATTAAGTTTCGTTAAAAGGTTTCCAAGATACAGCACTTTAAAGAAAGGTATGTATGACGTTTTCTTAACCCTCTAACCGTTTTTTTTAAATAATGATTTAAAATCACCCATAATTTTAGATGTTGGTAATTAGGCAACTCTGAGCAATTTTTCAAACTCAGTTTCAATTTACCTGTGAAAATACGTACGCTAGGTGTAAAAATATTTTGACCGTCTGTAGACGGTTAAGGTATAAAAAAATTCGGACATGCATTTGTATGTAATACAAAAAGGATGTTTTATTTTTTCTAATATTTGATCAAGAATATGTATATACGAAAAAAAATAAACGTAAATATAATTCAAAAGACCAAATATAAAACTAGAGGAGGGATATTACTGTCTTATTTAGTGTTAATGTTCGTAAATAAGTTTTTATTAGGCGCCTAACACTAAATTTAGTATTTCATGCAATATATACATATATGGTTAATAATTTTTTGCAATGTTTACATCGATTTTTTCCCAAGTTATCCATATTTGTCGAAATTTTGGGAAGGGCAGGCAATTGAAAAGCAGAGGCACCTCTCGACGTACAAAAATCAAGCTATACCAATCCCTCATGACGCCCGTCCTTTTTGTATAGCGCATAAACCGGGGCACGTAGAGAAATAACTGTATGAGCCTGACGCTACGTTGAAAATAAACTCCGACTCGGCCTCCTTGGGTGAGAGTAAAAGCAATGGCGCGAACGAACACTATAGAAGCATCAAGAGAAGAAGGACCTGTCTACACTTCCTATGGTCAACTATAACAACTTCGCAAAGAAAAAGAGGCAGTTGACGAAGCTGTTTGGTGTCGGCCAAAACAGAAAAACATTTGAAGATCCTTATATGAAGGGAGACAAAAATACACCCACTGATGAGGTGATCGCGCTGTACTTACTCAATATCTCAAACCGTCGAGTCTTGTGGGTTTTTGCGTCCTCTGTTGTGAGGACCCGATTACTGCTCATATGATTATATAACACGGCCAGCCGGCCAGAGTTATTCAAGGCCTCTTCTGGAACGAAATACTTCGCATACTGAGCGATATATCGAGCTATTAAGCTTTATCTGTTACCTCACCCACCACTGCAAATACTCCTTAGTAGGGGATGCCTGAGGCCTGTGGATGCACACTGGGTCTAAGGCAAGGTCTTGGACTTCACCAGAGCACACTCCTCTATATAGAAACAAAAAAGAAATTTCCAAAAATATACTGCTATGAAACGCACTTGAATATGTCAGTTTTGGCGTTAACCGTTTTGACCGTCTACAGACGGTCATCAGAAAACACTGTAAATATATATATAATTTTTGTTTAATTCACAATACAGCGTGGCAACGAATAACTGTTACCCAGTTTTTTTTTTGAGAAATAGAAGAGTCCTTTATAGATTTTGCGAAAAAAGTATGTTATTGTTAATTTTCCACAGATTTTACTTTAGTTGTATTAATTAGTTTTTAAATTTTAATCCTTATTTACATTTGCCAGCAGTGTAAACTTTGAGAGAAAAGTTCATTTGGCACGCAGGTCCTCGTCAGTTAATTTGTTCCATATCTTCTGTAACCATAGGCTAATTTTCTCCATTTTGAGTCCCTTATACTCCCCCTTCTGTCCAAAATAAGGCCTCATACTCAAAAATCTAATAGAATCGGGACTGGTGACGAGGACGGCCATTCATTCGACCAACCTTATACAGTTTTTTTCTTTTTTGTACTTTTTTTATACAAAGCCTAAGAAAAAATACACCTGAAAAAGACTTAAAGTAATTTATTTCACCTTTAACACTTACTCACAACTTTAACTGACCCGTGTACTCAAAAGATAAAGTACAAATTAATTATATTAGTTTGAATTCACAAAGCATATAACCACCAAAACCCGTTGTTATGGTTTTTAATATTGCTATCTAATTTTAGTAACATTTATTAGCAAAAAAGCAATGACCGTCTACAGACGGTTATAACGGTTAGAGGGTTAAAATTTAAGTCCCGTATAAATAGGCAGCCCTACGTCATATAGGCAAAATATGCTGCACGTATATTCATGTCACCTAGACCTTCAATCCCTTCAACTTTCATCAAAATCCTTGGAGGTCGCGCACAGAGGTGGCCGCGGTGACATGAAATGCCTCTTTTCATTCCTGGCCTCTTCTTTCTTTGTTTAGTGCAGAGTATATTCTTCTTGCGAGAGGTTTCCGACTGAAAACCGTGAACATATATCGCATTGGTATTTTTGAGGTGCAAACAAGGCCATATTTTTGGCATCAAATGTTTGATAAAAGACCGACGTTGAAAGTGGTCTAATGTTGTTTTTGNAGCACATTTGCGTACCACTGCATAACAACAAGTAAGAACGACATTACGGCAACTTTCTTTTTTGGTAATGATGTATTTTGAGTTGCGCTATCTTACTGCATCAAAATCTCAATTTTCATAAAAAGTGGACTTGCACGTTTTCGAACTAAGCCAACGATATACTGTTTGTTATACATACAGTGGGGAGCACTGATGAGTACATGGTGATTTTTTTTAATATTTGCAAGGTTTTTAAAGTGAAAATTCTTTTGTTATTTTTTCACAAAAACATGGTTCATGCTTTAACCAAAACCATATAAATCAAACTTTCAAACTTTATACCGAGCTTAGAAAAATTTAAAAAAATATTCATTAAAACTTTGAGCTTTTTAATCTGATTTTTTTTGAGTATGCAGTTTTTTAGCAAATTAAATATTACTATAATAAAGTGGAAGTTTTAAGCGTCTGCAAAATCGCTTCGATTTTTAATATTTTTTTTGCTGGCGACGTTTGCTGACTTTTTTCATATAACAAGTGCAATTTATGAAACTGGCGTTGATTTTTTTTAATTTTCTTTGCAAACGGTCTTGCGCATTTTAGAAATTCATGCTTGTATGGCAAAAGGTGCAAAAAAATATATATAAAAAATCAACGTAATTTTCCAGACGCTTAAAACTTGCAGTTTATTATAATAAAATTTAATTTGTTACAAAACTGCATATTCTAAAAAAAATCTAAAATATCAGATTAAAATGCATAAAATTTAAATGAAAATGTAAAAAGTTTTATTTATATGGTTTTGGTTAATTCTTATGAAAAAAAATTCACTTAAAAACCCTTGGAAAAATTAAAAAAAAAAATCACCATGTACTCAGCACTGCTCCCCACTATATGTATAATGAGCTAGACTTTTATAAAAACTTAATAAACATTAAAGAAACAAAACAAAAAAGACAAAAACTGGCTAAAATGTCGATGGCTTAGTAGTTAGGCACAAGCAACTCGTCGCTTAAAAATTCATATTTCGGATTATAACAGTCGTGAACTTACTGCTCCTCGTACGTTCACGACTGTTATAAGGTTAAATTAGTGGTAACATTACCATAACCATATAAAACAACTGTTTCAACCAGGGTTGTTGCGAATATTATTCAGAAATAAAAGTCCTTTCCGGATAATAAACAAACCGCTTATCCAAATTAAACAAGTTTGGTATCAAATGAAAGAGGACTTAAATAGCTTTAAAACTGAAATGTCTAAACGAAGAAAGCCACATATTGAAAAATATTTCAATAAAAATGTTAATTAATTACCATATTACCATAGAACAAACCTTGTGTCAGGTATATGCGTTTCTTTGGTATTAAATTATAAAGAAAAATATAAAGGGAGGTCGTTCGTTATTTCTCTTTAAAAGCTATTTCAGTCCTCTTTCATATGATACCAAATTTGTTTAATTTGGACAGGCGGTTTGTTTATTATCCGGAAAGGACTTTATTTCGGAATAATATTCGCAACAACCCTGGTGCCAACTAACCTTATGACCAACACTGTATTCGATTAGTGGTGCCACACCATAACGCCATAGCCATAGAGACTAATTGAATTTTGATTTTCCGTCATAACCATGATCAGCTGATCAGTACGAGTAAGGACGTGTTTCCAGACGTTAAAAAAAAGTATTGGTGACAGCCAACATTTTGTCAAGTCTAGAATATGAACCATTCAGCTATGCAAAAACCAAAAATGTGGCTGGACAGAACTTCTCACGTTGATTTCAACTGTACCAAAAGTATTTGGCGTAAAAATATAAAGCAGATATATGTAAAAGGTTGAATTAAAATTTTTGGATTTTTTAAATATTAACATGTTATGAACTACATAACCGATTCAAAAACGAATGATATCAAAATAAAGTCAAATTAATTTATCTTTCAGTTGATGCACATGATTTATATGCTTTTTTAAGTTTTTAATACAAAAATATTACAAAACTAAAATAAATTCGTACTTTTTCATAAAATAACATTTTTTTAACAAAATTTTATAATCAGTGCAAAAGAAATCTATATTATTAAGAAAGTAAAAGTTAGTATCTTTAATTTGATGTACGTATTTTATTCTGTTGAATAAATAAAATAAAGTAGCTTTAAAAAACGTTTATGAACTGAAAAATTTATGAAAACGTCTTTAAACCTACTTTATTTTTTATGAATAAGGCCATAAGAATTTAGTGATAATGAATGAAGTTCTGCGCAAATATCCTACGATATTACACATTTTCCGAGTCTTGTTCTGCGCCTGGCAACACCGACTTTGTTGACTACGAAAAATCAGCTGTTTATGGTTATGACACCTATAATTAATGTGACGAACCGTACTTCTTTCGGAAGTACAGTACTTCTTTTTTAGCTCTTGCACTTCGTACTTCGGGGTGCAGTCAAATGTACTTCTTTGCGATATTCTGTACTTTAGGTCATGTACTTCTCCGATCTTTTGGACGATCGTCACATGGCGTGGGCGATAAATTCGTTCAAACCCCGACCGATGGCATCATATCTGCGCACCTGCAAAGGGCTCTGGGAGGACCGGCCACATCTCCAAGGCTTGGAGGGTAATCAGTGTTGCACTCATCCCGAAGGCCGGAAAAGGTTCTCATGTTTCCCCTAGAGATTTTAGGCCTATCAGTCTGTCTTCGTTTTTGCTAAAAACGCCAGAGATACTGATAAGACCTGCATATAGGAAACGCGATTCCTCGTGACTAGAGGAACTGGAAAAAGTACACTGTAGGGTGATCGGTCTCGCATAATATAATTCATTAGCTCTATGAAATTAGAAAAAGGATAAACTTGTAAAGCAACTGAAGCGTTTACAGCAGATCGCCCTAACCGGAATTAGTAGAGCATTAGGAACAACACCTACACTGGCGCTTAACGTCATGTTGAACACAGCACCTGCGGACATTGCAGACAGAATTGTCGCAGCACGAACTGCTACTAGGCTCAGGGAAACCGGGTGGTAACACTCTGGAGTTCTGGAGGGCTTTTACTTCGTCCTGAACAAATAGATTACAATGCCTACGAAATAGCTCCCAGAAGCTCCTTCTTTACTTTTATTCTCTCAAGAGAGGACTAGGTAGGACGGGGTTACTCGAAGAAGGGAGCGGTAAACTTATTGACGGACGGATCAAAACTTGGATACAGGGTTGGTGGAGGTTTCTTCTGTTGGAAACTCTTCACCAGAACTATGTTCAGGCTTCCGGACTTCCGCAGTGTCTTTCAGGTGAAAATAGCTGCCATGAAGGACGTGGTAGACTTACTGCTAAAGGGGGTGATGGTGCCCTCGAAATCGGTAAAGAAATGTCTG
>NW_016157521.1:65553-69812 GCF_001687245.7 Rhagoletis zephyria | reverse complement strand
AAAAAAAATCTAAAATATCAGATTAAAATGCATAAAATTTAAATGAAAATGTAAAAAGTTTTATTTATATGGTTTTGGTTAATTCTTATGAAAAAAAATTCACTTAAAAACCCTTGGAAAAATTAAAAAAAAAAATCACCATGTACTCAGCACTGCTCCCCACTATATGTATAATGAGCTAGACTTTTATAAAAACTTAATAAACATTAAAGAAACAAAACAAAAAAGACAAAAACTGGCTAAAATGTCGATGGCTTAGTAGTTAGGCACAAGCAACTCGTCGCTTAAAAATTCATATTTCGGATTATAACAGTCGTGAACTTACTGCTCCTCGTACGTTCACGACTGTTATAAGGTTAAATTAGTGGTAACATTACCATAACCATATAAAACAACTGTTTCAACCAGGGTTGTTGCGAATATTATTCAGAAATAAAAGTCCTTTCCGGATAATAAACAAACCGCTTATCCAAATTAAACAAGTTTGGTATCAAATGAAAGAGGACTTAAATAGCTTTAAAACTGAAATGTCTAAACGAAGAAAGCCACATATTGAAAAATATTTCAATAAAAATGTTAATTAATTACCATATTACCATAGAACAAACCTTGTGTCAGGTATATGCGTTTCTTTGGTATTAAATTATAAAGAAAAATATAAAGGGAGGTCGTTCGTTATTTCTCTTTAAAAGCTATTTCAGTCCTCTTTCATATGATACCAAATTTGTTTAATTTGGACAGGCGGTTTGTTTATTATCCGGAAAGGACTTTATTTCGGAATAATATTCGCAACAACCCTGGTGCCAACTAACCTTATGACCAACACTGTATTCGATTAGTGGTGCCACACCATAACGCCATAGCCATAGAGACTAATTGAATTTTGATTTTCCGTCATAACCATGATCAGCTGATCAGTACGAGTAAGGACGTGTTTCCAGACGTTAAAAAAAAGTATTGGTGACAGCCAACATTTTGTCAAGTCTAGAATATGAACCATTCAGCTATGCAAAAACCAAAAATGTGGCTGGACAGAACTTCTCACGTTGATTTCAACTGTACCAAAAGTATTTGGCGTAAAAATATAAAGCAGATATATGTAAAAGGTTGAATTAAAATTTTTGGATTTTTTAAATATTAACATGTTATGAACTACATAACCGATTCAAAAACGAATGATATCAAAATAAAGTCAAATTAATTTATCTTTCAGTTGATGCACATGATTTATATGCTTTTTTATGTTTTTAATACAAAAATATTACAAAACTAAAATAAATTCGTACTTTTTCATAAAATAACATTTTTTAACAAAATTTTATAATCAGTGCAAAAGAAATCTATATTATTAAGAAAGTAAAAGTTAGTATCTTTAATTTGATGTACGTATTTTATTCTGTTGAATAAATAAAATAAAGTAGCTTTAAAAAACGTTTATGAACTGAAAAATTTATGAAAACGTCTTTAAACCTACTTTATTTTTTATGAATAAGGCCATAAGAATTTAGTGATAATGAATGAAGTTCTGCGCAAATATCCTACGATATTACACATTTTCCGAGTCTTGTTCTGCGCCTGGCAACACCGACTTTGTTGACTACGAAAAATCAGCTGTTTATGGTTATGACACCTATAATTAATGTGACGAACCGTACTTCTTTCGGAAGTACAGTACTTCTTTTTTAGCTCTTGCACTTCGTACTTCGGGGTGCAGTCAAATGTACTTCTTTGCGATATTCTGTACTTTAGGTCATGTACTTCTCCGATCTTTTGGACGATCGTCACATGGCGTGGGCGATAAATTCGTTCAAACCCCGACCGATGGCATCATATCTGCGCACCTGCAAAGGGCTCTGGGAGGACCGGCCACATCTCCAAGGCTTGGAGGGTAATCAGTGTTGCACTCATCCCGAAGGCCGGAAAAGGTTCTCATGTTTCCCCTAGAGATTTTAGGCCTATCAGTCTGTCTTCGTTTTTGCTAAAAACGCCAGAGATACTGATAAGACCTGCATATAGGAAACGCGATTCCTCGTGACTAGAGGAACTGGAAAAAGTACACTGTAGGGTGATCGGTCTCGCATAATATAATTCATTAGCTCTATGAAATTAGAAAAAGGATAAACTTGTAAAGCAACTGAAGCGTTTACAGCAGATCGCCCTAACCGGAATTAGTAGAGCATTAGGAACAACACCTACACTGGCGCTTAACGTCATGTTGAACACAGCACCTGCGGACATTGCAGACAGAATTGTCGCAGCACGAACTGCTACTAGGCTCAGGGAAACCGGGTGGTAACACTCTGGAGTTCTGGAGGGCTTTTACTTCGTCCTGAACAAATAGATTACAATGCCTACGAAATAGCTCCCAGAAGCTCCTTCTTTACTTTTATTCTCTCAAGAGAGGACTAGGTAGGACGGGGTTACTCGAAGAAGGGAGCGGTAAACTTATTGACGGACGGATCAAAACTTGGATACAGGGTTGGTGGAGGTTTCTTCTGTTGGAAACTCTTCACCAGAACTATGTTCAGGCTTCCGGACTTCCGCAGTGTCTTTCAGGTGAAAATAGCTGCCATGAAGGACGTGGTAGACTTACTGCTAAAGGGGGTGATGGTGCCCTCGAAATCGGTAAAGAAATGTCTGACCTCTCTATCAATCGCTTCGAATTTCTTCTTAGTAAACTAGTTTAGGTGCCGGATCACAGTGAAATCCCGGGAAACTGCGTTGCTGATAACCTGGCGTCGTAAAGGCACCCTTAAAACGTTACCCCCAGATAAGAAGCAAGTAGGGACGCCTCTGTCCTCCTGCGGTACACTCTTAAATGGTCTAGTGTTAGTTCGGCGTGGAATAACACGCGTACTTCGTTTTCGCGATAATTACATTGCATACTCTACTAAATACATAATAAAATTGACAAAAGAAAGCGACGCTCCTTTTGTGACATAAATAATAATATTATAGTTTAAAAAACTAAAACCTCCCTATTATAATTGCCATTCGTACTGTCATCAGGTATGTAACTTGAGAATAGAAATCGCTGCATCTTTTAGGCGCATCAATATTACATAGTTAATTCCCGAGCTAATAAAGGGAAGGTAAAAAGGAAAAAATGCGTTTATTTGCTGCAAATGTTTTATAGGTCACTTTAAAATGCTTTTTGCAGCGCAAGACACGAGTGGCCTATCGTTATCCCTTAAAGGTGCTGAAAAACATGTTACTTCTCAAGGGCTAGTGATGAGGGTTCGATTCGAATCGAAATAAAAATAATCGACGCAGAAAGAAATCGTCAAAAAAAATCAATCTCCCAATATCGATTCATATAATTTGCCGAAAAGCGCCTTTTACCTAATTTTCTTAAAAACAAAAATACTGCCTTCTGGCCAACACTGAAATTACAAACATTATTGTAAGTATATTTTAAAACATGTATTGCTTTAAAGGTTTCTATATCTGGATTTATCCAAAAGTTATCAGGTAGTTAACAATCCATCTTACTAATATTATAAATGTGAAAGTTTGTATGTTTGGATGTTTGGGAAATCATCACGCGAAAACGACTGAACGGATTTGCATGAAAATTTGTACGCAGATAGCTTATGGGCCAGATTGGTTAATAGGCTATTTTTTTAAGAGTTGCCACCAGTTAAAAAGTTTGGTTTATTTAATATGCGGGAACGACTGAATGGATTTGCATGAAAATTTGCACAGAGATAGGTTATGACCAGGGAACGGATTTTTAGGACCTAAAAACCTATAAAAAAGGCAAAATAAAGTAACGAAATAGGCTGGAAAAGGCGAAATAAAATAATGAAAAAGGCAGGAAAAGGCACTAGGTATTGTAAAAAAGGCAAAATAAAATAGCGAAAAAGGCAGGAAAAGGCAAAAAAAAGGTATTGCAAAAAAGCAAAATAAGGCACTAAAAAAAGACAGAAAATACGAAGAACAATCAAAAAATATATTTTTTTTAGAAATGTTTATATTACAAGTAAAAAGAGAAAAACTATGAACTAGTTTCATTATATGAAAAATTTGTACTTTGAATCTTTGACTATTTTATCCTTTCGAGTTTCTAACTCATAAAACTTTAATCTGTATAGTTGTAGTAACATTGAACCACAAGATGCATTTTGAAGTTTTCTGGCAGCATTTTCATTCGATTTTCGCGAAGAAAAGCCTTGAATGTACTAAATGTGCGCTCGACGTAAGTTGATACAAGTGGAGCCCAATTTAAATATGGAACGTTTGAAACGTTCATATTATCA
>NW_016157521.1:56743-63070 GCF_001687245.7 Rhagoletis zephyria | reverse complement strand
CCTAGCGCGCAGACGAGATTTTATAATTTCATAGTTTTAAACGGCCTAAATACCTTAACTCGCTTAAAAAATAACGAGCTATAACGAAATGGGCACAGAAATAAAATCTAACATCATTAAATTATTTTTCATATTTGTATAAAAGCGCGGGGTATACCCGCGGGTAAAAGCTAGTAATTACCTAAATGAAACTGAGGAGGTTTTTCTAAATTAAGACAACAATGTGAACATTCAACAAAAACTTCTTGAATTCTTAGCCCTACTTAGGAAAGTGATAAAATTTTTTTCGAGTTTTGGTATTTTTATCACAAAAGAGAAAAAAATTTGGTGTATTTCAAAATTATCTGCTATTTAAAAAAATTTATTATACATTAATACAATAGCCCAGTAAAGTTTAACACGCAAATTCATAAAAAATAAATACGACATTAACTGATCTATAAATCGAAAATTTGTAAGAAAATGTCACTTTATAAAGCTCTTTATATTATACGATTTTTTCGAAATACAGATTTTTGATTTTTTTTTTGTTTTCATAGTCAATTTGTTATTAGACAAAAAAATAGCAAAAACGATTTTTATGTTTTCGTTAACTGCATACTTCACGCCATAATTAACCATTTTAGAAAGTATGCAATTTTTTAGCGCATTTTCTTCTATACAAAGTATGCTCGACAAAATTTTCATATCATTAGTCTAGCATCGATAACAAAAACAAAAAAAAAAGAAAATCCAGAAATCAACTATATTTTGCAGCCACTTGAAGCATGCACTTTATTATACTAAAATTTAATGGGCTACAAAACTGCATCCCCGAAATTTTTCTATTAAATATTATTAACTTATACACTGCCGCTCACTTGTATGCTTTAATTGTTTCAATATTATTTGCTCCAATTTGCGCTTTGGCTATTTTTTGTTAAATAAACTAGCGCAAATACCCTAAATTACAGCTAGATGTAATTTCAAAGCCCCCTTAATTTTTTGTACTAGCAGACATCTCTAGTTCTGACAGGCCATTGTGCGATTGGTATTCACGCTGTAAGACTAGAAATTTCAACTGGTCCTTTTGGTATCAGCTGTCAAGAGGAAGGTGAGGTGGAATGATCTCCACACTTTCTTTCTTGGCTCGAACTTCTTAACTAACACTGAGCTCTCAGGAATCGAAATTAGCTGCATTCGAAATTTGGTATTCGGCCCGCGGCGTTTCGCCGACTAAATTAAGGGTATTCGTTCAGTTTTTTCGTGGTATCACAAAGGACAATCTCTCAATTGTCCAAGTAAGTCCCTTGCCTGAGAACCACTTTAACCTTACTCAACCTAACCTGTACTTCTTTGAGCTATGAAATAGTTGGCCACATTACCTATAATCGATGATAGTTAATGTGGTTACGGTTATGGCAATCGTTATGGCTATGGCGTTATGGTATGTCACCACTAATTTAACCAATAATCCGAAATATGCATTTTTACATGGCGAGTTGATCGTTCATGACTGTGACCATTATTACAATTTATGTTTAAAATTAATTCAAGATTGAACTTTCGTTTTCTTGAATCCGTACTGACACTTCTTCTTCAACCAACCTAAAAGGAACAAATCGTTCATTTGGTGACGGCTTCGTAGTAATCATACGTCATCTAAAATTTAAATATTCTTTTCAACACTTGAAATAAAATCGCAACTTAATCCGTTAATTAAATATGTATACAAATTAGAACATAATTATATTTGTCAGATTTAGGGCGAATATCAGTAAAAGCGGGCGCTAACTTAACTGTGATGTATGTATGTACATACTTACCCTGCAGTAAAATTAAGAGAAAGGCTGACTTCCAAAATCCACCAATACAATGTTTGGACACTGTCCTACTACGGTATTTAAACTGCTTGTATATGCAAAGTTGCGAAACATTGCAACCACATACATTACATATTTTGAATATTCAATATAACAATTAATACCCTTTCGTAATTTTCCATTTTAACAACGCCAATCGCAACCAAAAATAAACGAAGCATGAACTTTGTTTCTGATGCGCTGATTACTCTAACAATGCGTTTCGATAACTTTTCGGATGCGTTTTGGAAAAGTATGCATTGTCAACCATTTGTAGTACGGCGTTATGGAACATTATACTTCGTACGTATGCAATGCAATTGACGTTTTGGAAGTCAGCCACAGTCTGACAAAGCGCTAGTTCCGAACTACATATCTCAGAACTGTCTCTGAACTAGTGCAAAAGGAATGCAGAGCGGGACAGTTGAAACTTGCGGTGTAAATGTGCAAACGCTCACTACTCGTACAATACGAAAGTAGCTCAGCGAGAAGACCTCCGACTCAACCATCGTTGGTCGCGAGTTCAAATCGTGGTGCAGGCAGTTGTGAGTTTTCAAATTTAATGAATTTAAATTGTTGGGTGCAGCTTACAATATTTTTTTTTTTTTAATAAAATATGTAACAAAAACGGAATCTGTAAAAGAAAAGAAAAAACTAAAAAAATGTCTAAAAATCGAATCTCAAAAACGTTTTCTTATAACAAAAACTGTCCAAAATGGAACCGGTTAAAAACTGGTTGCAAAGTAATGCACTGGGCGACAATTGCCACCGCCAATGGCATCGCCGTGTAAAACTGGACAGTTGAAAGCATTGCTTGGGTATTGAGCTAGAACTGGTACTGTCGGCAAAAGGTCTAGTTCTACGCTTAACCTACAGTTTATTGTTTTTCACCAATGGTACTTATAAATATGCATATGCTGTTGTATAATTTATGAAGCAAATCTCGGCGAACTTTTGCGGTCAAATATCGTGGCAGACTAGTTTGAAAAATAATGCTATATATTTTCTATATGTATATACATATGTAAGTACAAATGCTGCAATTTCGTCATGTGCATCAGATTCCTGAACAATATGCCGCAATTAATTTTCTTTTGTTTATGATTTTCGCACTCTAACTCTTCTTTATCTGTAAGTTGAGCGTATATTTCCATGAGTATTTTTGCACTTATTCATATCTACGATTACGGATCTAGTATAGGAACATTTATGTATGCACTTGTAAATATGCACATTCATATATTTGTGTGTACGTACCTACATATGTATGTATCCATTTTTATATTTGAGTGCACGTACTTTTGCACACATGGCTTTATACATACATCCATGTATACATATGTATGTATATGTATGTATACTTATGTCGGCGTCTCTTATGTGAACTCGGAAAGATTGGTATGCATGTATCTATATATGTAATCATGTGTATAAAAACTTGTATTCATAAATTGTGTAGGTACTTATTTCAGACCAACGACACAAAATACGCCTACATGCTAACGCGCTAGTAGCGTCCACACTCCCAGGCGAGCATATGTATATACATTCATGCATACATGCTTATGTACATATATACATACACTCGTGCATCTGTACGTGCAGCCAGTATATTATGAATGTTCTTGCTGTTTCAAACAGGTTTTCCGTCCAAATCAAACTAAGCATGCACTGTTGTCACATTTCATGCGCGGCGTTGAGGTAACGGCCGCTATGACTCGCTCCCTATGTTAAATTGTGTTAAAAAGGCAAACAAATCAATCCCTCGATGAAAATACATACCCGTTGCTAGTTTCTTTTTATCACGTCACTTCTGGCTTCAGACATAGGGCATTTACAGATAAACTTGTTTTCGAGTTTCGCGTTGGCGGCGTATGCACAGATACGTGCGCTCATACTTACATATATATGCACTTACATACACAAACACACGGATACATGTCCATTCAAATATTTGTTTTTGTGTATGAGTAGGCAAGTTCCAGTGTGTATTATTGCTGTGTTAAGCGACTCGTATTCTGAATTGTGGCTCCACGAAAATGTGGCAACAACGCATGATCGGAGCAGACAGAATGTCGCCAGCTCTGGCGGTTATGCCAGACACTTGGTCGGGTCTTGTTTTCCCCTCTTTGGTGCAAACGGCAAATCTTTGTACAAACACACGAATGTATGTACTTACGTATGCATGTACATACATATGTACGTACATTCAACGTTCGTTTCAGTGTGTCTATATAGGTACATATATCTGTACATATGTACATGCATGAATCGGTGTGCACATACTAAAATAATTGTGAATTTTCTACGAATACATGATTATTGACGCGGAAATAGGTATGAACATATGTATATATGAATATATGTATGTATATACATATATTCCGTGCTATATACATACATTCGAAATATGTATATAGAACGATATGAAAACAGCATGTTTTATATAATCATGTTATATTTATATTTGTACATAAATGTGCATAATATTAGTAAACTATAGATGAGCAATTGGTAATACATATTAGTAAGCTATAGATCAGCAATTGGTATTATCATCCGCATATACCTGAACAGCATCCGCATATACGAAGTGGCTTTTTTGGGACTTCATTTTTTATTTAGTTTGCTCCCAACAATAAAATGCTTTAATTTGTCCGTTTTTTCTTCTGCAATTTTTTCCTTTGAAATGGGAGCCGCGATATGTGTATGCATATTTGTATGCATCTAGAAATACAAATGAAGGGATTAGAATCAAAAGGATCTGAGTAGATCTGAAATTTTTTGAGATAATTAAGGTTAAAGTTTGTTACTTATTGTAAATTCTGGGTAAATGCATTTGAAGTGATTCTTGCCTAAATGAATGCAGGTTAATTAACCAATTCAAAGAAGGTTTACTCTTTGTCACCAAATAAACACTATATTTAACTATACAAATATGGGTATAACTTATATTTTCAAAAAATGTCAATTAAAGCTTAAACAGACGGCAGCGTTGATCGGGATTAACTGGGACTTAATCCGGATCAACTGCAGTTAATTCCCGAGTTGATCCGGATCAACGCTGCCGTCTGTTTAAGCTCTTTGACCCTTATGATTCTAACCCCTTCAAATAGTTAACCATATCACTTGGCGGTTAAACTACATGCATGACTACAGACCAAGGTTTATATATAAGAGGTTACGCAATGCGCAGGTCCGTTATTCTTTTCTCGCAAAATTGGGCGACAACAACAGCGAAAACAACAAGCAGCGTAAAAAAACATAAAATTGAAATGAAGTGTAGCGATTTCAAACCAATTGTAATCGATAGCTTATTCAAAAATACATTTACAGTTAATTTTAACCAAATTTTTACTCATACCTGTATGTCGAAAAAGCCACAAAATCGGATTTTGCATTGCGGAAAATTTTTGCGAAATTTTCATTTAAACTCGCTATATCTCAGACGTTTGTGTTTCGATTGATTTGCAATTTGTACACAATAAACTAAATTCTATTCCAAAGAAGATGAGTCCGACTGAACTTCCTATTTATTTATTAAAAACAAAATGACAAATATTTTAACACTTTTATAAAAATTAAGGAGGTGGTTTTTACAAATGCAAAAGTTGTGTTATGAAGTTTAAAATGGTTGTTTTGTTTTAATGCAGCATTAAAGACAAATATATACGGACATTTTTGGGAAAGTTTCAGGTTTAGACAACAAGTAGTTCTAAAGTTATAACAATATTATGATGACACCCACGAGCGGTCGCTCGTCTCTAGATGCCAAATATTTTTACGGGCACTTGTACAAGTAATTTTGAAAGTAACATTAAGTGAAATTTTGAAATGCATGAATTTATCAGTGTTATATAACTATTACTAAACTTAATAGACATACTTACATACATAAATACATACATAGTAAATATGCACGTAACTCCATACATAGTCAAAATAGTTATTCGTACAGTGATTGTTTCACAATATTCGCAATGTTTTTAATAATGATTATTCGGTAGTTTTTCACGAAAATATAGTTGATATTTTAACAAAAACCATACGAATTAAATTTTAAAACTTTTTGCAAAACTTAAAAAATCCTACAAACTTTCATCTATATTTCAAAATTTTGACTCACAATTCTTAGAGAAAAATTGCGTTGATTTTTGAGATTTTTTTTCTCAATGGTGTTGAACGTTTTCCCAGCAATGGGTTGTGCGCTGGGCTTGGGACCCGCCACGTAAAAACCACTTCCAGTGAAGAAGCAAGGCAATGCCTCGGATGAGACCCCGGCCTCTGCCCGGCTGGTTTATGTCCTCGTAAGGACAAAAGCTGACATCACCGCCATCCAAGAAATGCGTTGGACGGGGCAAGGCAAACAATGTCTGGGGTCTTGCGACGTCTACTACAGCTGCCATGTAAAGGAGCGCAAATTCGGAGTTGGATTTGTGGTGGGAGAGAGACTCCGTCGCCGAGTACTGTCGTTCACCCCGGTGGA
>NW_016157521.1:42448-54258 GCF_001687245.7 Rhagoletis zephyria | reverse complement strand
AAAAATTTTAAACTTCATAACACAACTTTTGCATTTGTAAAAACCACCTCCTTAATTTTTATAAAAATTTTACAATAGCCGCCATTTCGTTTTAAATAAGTATTAAGAAGTGCAGTTAGACTCATCTTCTTCAGAATCTAGTCTAATGTGTACAAATTTCAAATCAATCGAATCATAAACGTCTGAGATATAGCGAGTTTAAATGAAAATTTCGCTAAAATTGGCCGCTGTGAAAAATCAAGTTTTGTGGCTTTTTCGGCATGAAGCAAAATATCGCCCTGCGACGATATGCGCAGAGAGAGGCAATTTTTATTTCGCGGATTGCGCGACCTTCTATGTATAGATCTTGACTACAGACTATATGAGAAATATCAAATTTTAAGGGAAACCCTTATGACAAGTGTAGTATGAGTAAATTCTTAAAGTAAAACTTAAGACAAATCAAAGTCTAAGGAAGAAGAATAAGCATTAAATTAACGTGGGGGACATTAAAACGAAGAACACTTGCGACGCATAAATACCAACATCGCGAACGATTTAGAAAGTTTATGTGAGTTTATGAAGCTTAGCTTGGAGTCAAAATAAACACCCAAGTCTTTAAATTCACTAATTGATTTTAGCGGGACATTTAAGAAACAGTAAGACGTAGCAACAATACTAGTTCCATAAGAGGTGTAATGACATTTAAAAATCTTGAGGAACAAACAATTACGCACACGCAAACTATATAAGTTATCAAGCTCACGCTGGATAATGAAGGAATCTTCTGTACATTTAATTCCATAATACTATATCTTCAGATCATCTGCATATAGAAGGAGATTTCACTTAAAAAAAGGAGTGAATATCATTAATAAGGAGGACGTTTAATATCGGGCCTAGGACACTACGCTGGGGAACACCAGAAGAGGACGATAGGTTATCAAAACAAAGGGCACAGCGTCTATTATCCAGATTGGATGTAATTTACTTCAGAAACTCACAGGGGCGCACCCAGGAATATATTTTGGGAGGGGTTTATACTTCTAGAGATATATCACCAGAAAATATGATTGTGTCTAAAGTAAAGCACTTTATTATCGGCTTTAAATAGGTTTACAACCAAGAAACATACGTACGTCTAAAACCGATAATAGAAATGCTTAAATTTAGACATGGTTTTATTTTTAATCCAACCTTTAAATATAAAGTGAGCGTTAAAATTAAAGGATACTTGAGAAAACGGCTCTTAGTAATTTAAAAATGTGTAGGATTGACTTGAGGACCAGATTTAGTACTGATATAGTTGCAACAATATTATATACAAAGCATAAAAAATAACGGCGCTACTTTGTTTGAGCCGCAAGAACAAATGTACCAATTGGATTGAGAATGTAATTAATTCTTACACTAAGTACCTGTAAATAGTATTTAGTACACAATACTCATATCTGTAATAAGAAAATGGTGAATAATTTGTTCAGATTTTGAGGATCTTTCATTTGTTTTTGAGGAATTTGGTAATTTTTTGTGGCAACAGTGATAGGCTGAGCAAAACACGTTGAGTTTAGGTAGCGAAAAATTGTACGATTGAAAAAACATCGGAAAGTTGGCAACTGTTGAACTGAGCGGAACTACTCAACTGTGCGTTTCTAGGACAAACAGTCAACGGTTAGAAAATAGCTGTGTAAGTCTTATAAACGCACCCAATGTGTCACGAATTAGGAGCATAATCAGAAACAAATCGGTGTCTTATTTAATTTAAGCATTCAGCTCAAGTACAAAGCAGCGGTAGGTGCTCTACAGAAATTCGTATAGAAATATCACAAGGTTAACAGCTGATTCATTCAAACTAATTTCCGGTATATTATCTTACCAAAGAATTCACAATAGAATCTATACTACTTAGTTGCGCCGGCAAATTACGCTCTGCTAGCAGTACTCAAAACGCTGTAAAGAGCCTGTAAACGAAGATAACACGATTTGACCAGTACTGAAAACGCTGTAAAGAGGCTGTTAAGCGAAGATCACACGATTTGACCATTTTGGCAGACACAGAGTGGTGTTGTTTAGAAATTTAAGTTCAGCTCAATAAAAGAATTTCCGAACAACACCACTCTGTACCTGCCAAAATATACAAATGGAGTGGTCCCTGCTTAAGATGAAGACAAACATAGGAAACTGCGAAAACGTTAAAATTTAAAGCTAACATAAGTGCATAGTATAAATTTTGGTTTTATGTTTGTTCTGTATGTGGAGATTTTGCAAATTATTTGGAAATTTATACACACTTATATAAGAAAAGCATACCTGCTTTTGAACGAAGTAGTATTTATATCTAGTATTGCAATAATATATAGCATGCTGTGGAAACATATGTATGTAAGTTAACTACATAAATACATATCGTCGATGTTTTTGCAAAGCCGCCCATCGACCAGTTGCAAAACCACCTAAATCGTCATTGTGACAAAAATGAAATTTGGTAACCTTGAACTCCAGGCAACCAGTATTTTTTCCATGAGAATCGTAAAATCGTTATTAAAACAACATATTTGTAGAACAATAGCTAGAGAAAATACCGCCTATCAAGGCAATGCCTTCAAAGAAAAAAAAATTTTTCCGCTCTCTTGTAAAATTTGGGTGCCGTAAGATACATAGGCGGTTTTGCAATTGGTCGACGGGCGGTTTTGCAAAAACTTCGACGACATGTATACTCGTACATATGTACATACTAGGGATGTTAATTTTTCGGCTTTTTCCGATCCCGGGATTTTTGGGATAGCGTTGTCACAATCCCGGGATCCCGGGATTTAGATATTCATTGCTTTTCAACAACTTGAATCGAAAAAATTGCTTCTATACTGTTTGAGAAGCTCTCCTGCCATGAAATAAATAATAAATAAATGGGTTTGAAACCTACTTTTTTATTTAAAGTGGCGTTTTTATTTTTTCTCTCTGACCACAGGATTTATTTTGAAGGACTTTGTAATTTCAAATATATGATTAATTCCAAAAATTGTTAAAAAAAATTCAATGCAATGTAGAATAAAAATATGAGTAACAAATGCAATAGGAAATTTCCTTAGAATTTAAAAAATTTAAACTTTTTGGATTCACAATGACGAATAGGTAATGCTTAAGCTGATATGGTTAGAAGAACGAAATTCGAGGATGTTATCGAGTTTATATAAGCCCTTTTTAATTAATTAATTAATTAATTAATCCCAACTGCTTTTTACCCTCCATTCCCGCCCAACCGACACAGTCCGCATGACGTAGGGAACCTTTTTTTTTTTTTAGTTTTTTGGTGCCGAGTAGTGGAAACAGGAGTTTGTTAAGTGTCGAGATCTAAAACTATTCAGCTACAGAATCAAATTCATCAGCTGATTGGATATGCTAAAGATAGTATTTCAATTATTGAGAGTGGAAATAATAGTTTTCTTTATAGTAAAAATCGAGTCCGATACGTCAAACGTGCTGGAATGACAGTTAAAATCTTGACATAAACCACGGAATGATTCGTTTAGTTCAAAATTAGTTTTGCATGGCTTTAAAAATAGAGGTCGAAAGTGTCTTGACACTCGAGAAGGAACATTAAAATTTACCTCAGCCAGGAGGGCCGGGCTATTAATCAAGCCTGTCATTAATTTTACGATAAATATTATACCCAGCATTTCTCTACGACTTGCGAGTGTAGGCAAATTTATGAGCTTTAGACGACTTGTGTAAGGGGGGAGATTGTAATCTGAATCCCAGTTAAAATTACGCAATGCAAAAAGCAAGAATTGTTTTTGAATTGATTCAATCCTTTCTGAATGAACTTGGTAGCGGGGATTCCAAACAATAGATCCGTATTCTAGTATAGGTCTAACTAAACTGGTAAAAAGAGCTTTTGTAACATAAGGATCTTTGAACTCTTTTGACCATCGCCTTACAAATGCAAAAACGCCTTTGGCTTTATTGACTGTAACATTAATATGATGGTTGAAATTGAGTTTGGAATCCATTGTGATACCAAGATCGACAAAATTGGATACCTGCTCCAGATTATAATTTGATATTGAATAAACAGCTGGTTGAACAGCCCTCCGAGAGAAACACATAACTTTACATTTTTGAAGGTTTAGTGGCATATAGTTTGTATTACACCAACTAACCACGTTGTTCAGATCTGCTTGTAACAAAGACCTTTCTTCGATAGAGGACAATGTTTTAAAAAGTTTCACATCATCGGCATACATTAAAATTTTTGAATGTTTTATTATAGAAGAAATATCATTAATGAATATCAGGAACAGAATCGGACCAAGGTGGCTTCCCTGAGGAACTCCTGAAGAAACTTTAATGATGTTGGAAGAACAATTATTAACAATAACTCTTTGTGTTCTATCAGAGAGGTAAGATGAGATCCATTGAAGGAGACTGGGCTGAAAGCCGATTAGGTCGAGTTTACGGATGAGTAACGAGTGACATACTTTGTCAAAAGCTTTACTGAAATCGGTGTAAATTACGTCGGTATGAGCATTTTCTCTAAAACCGTTTGAGACATGAGTTGTAAACTCCAATAAATTAGTCATAGTAGATTTTCCTTTAGAAAACCCGTGTTGAGATTGTGAAATTGAAGAAGATATAGAATATGTCAGCTGGTTAACAATAATTGCTTCGAATAATTTGGGGATAGCGGAGAGTTTCGCTATGCCTCGATAGTTTTCTATAGACGACCTGCTGCCGTTTTTGTGAAGTGGTATTATGAAAGACTCCTTCCAGGCTGACGGAAAAACGCCATGTTTAAGTGACAAATTGAATAGAGTTGTTAAAGGCTCGCAGATGTTCTCAGCGCAGTTTTTAAGAAAACAGGTCGGAATATGATCAGGTCCAGGCCTAAATGACGCTTTTAAGGTTTTTAAAGAGTGTAAAACTTCATCGGAAGATATTACTGGAATATAAGCAGAGTTGATTGGACAAAGCTCGTACGGATAGTCTCCACTTATAGGGAAGTCTACAGAATAATTGGACCTAAAGAACCGAGCAAACATGTTGGCAATGAGTTGGCTGTCGCTAGATACAGTGTTGCGATAATGCATAGCGGACGGAAAACCATGTGCCTTACGCTTTGAATTTACGAAACCATAAAATGATTTAGGATTGTTAATTAAATTCTTCTTAATTTTACATAAATATGAATTATAACATTTCTTATTTAATGCAAAGTAGCTATGCCGCAAAACTGAGTACCTTAGGTAATCACTGTGTAAGCCCGTTCTTTTATACAGTTTAAAAGAGTGCGACTTTTTATTTTTCAATTTTTTAAGCTCTTTAGTGAACCATAATTGTATTGGTTCTTCATGAACAATATTACGTATTGGCACATACTTTCGAAACAAATTGAAAACAGTATCATTAAAGTGCTCAACGCTACGCTCCACGTCATCTCTATATATTGGCCAAGATAACTTTGAAAGTTCTTTGTTAATTTTCCTGAAATTTGCTTTCGCAAAAACATATCTAGTACTTGAACTTGACTTATTATTATGTATTTCATTTATGATTTCGTAGCTTAACTCAAGAGCAGGATGGTATGCATCTTCCGGCAAAACTAGGGGATCACACCGATTAATAGAGGCCTTCGGAACATCATCAACGTAAACGAGATCCAAGACCTTTCCAAACTTATTTGGACATATATTTATTTGTTTGAGGCAAAGTTCAGCCATTTCCTCCAGAAATACATTGTAACTATCTCTAGATGAAACTGGTACAACATCGGTGTCAATGATGTTCCATGAAATATGTGGCAGATTTAAATCGCCCAAAACAATCATAGAATCGGATGCCGTAAGCATTGCATTTACGGTCTCAAGTAAAGAAACTAGCTGCATATATACCGATACGGCAGAATTAGGAGGGATGTAGCAAAGAGCTAAATAAATATAAGTCTTTCCAGCCTGTACACGTATACATTTAAATTCGGTATATTCAATGACAGGAAGACTAACTTCCTCGGATGGTATCGATGAATGCACCGCAAAAAGAACACCACCGCCGATTCTGCCCACGCGGTCACTCCTGTATATTTGATATTCATTTGGAAGAATTTCGGAATTAAAAATATGAGGTTTGAGCCATGTTTCGGTCAAGGAAATAATATTATAATTGCAGTCAAAACCTTTTAAATATAAGTCAGTTAATTTGGTATTCAAACCTCTAACGTTTTGATAGTAAATACTTAAATTAGACTTGCGAGTTAGTTTTTTGAATCCGAATTAAGATTAGAAATTTTAGCTACGTTATTATTACTTTTATTAGGTTTATACTCAAACTCGCGAACAAACGCCCCGGTCGGCCAAAATGAACTATTTAGTAGTGAATCAAAATCTTCGGAAGCTACATCAATTTTAAAAGATGAAATATCGCGATCGTATTTAAAATTAAATTTACGAATAAATACATCTTTAGTTCTAATTTTAGTCGATATGTATGACTTTATATCATCCGAAGAAGTATCTTTAGCAAATCTAGAGACAAAGATTGATCTTCTCGGAGGAATTACAACCAACTTTTTGGTAATGATGTCTGATGTGCGGGGCTCCGAATTATTCGGAGGAACTAAGTTAGACAGTGGAGCTTGAGATGTTGATGGCAACACTGTTAAATCAACGGTTTGACTATTTTTAGAAGTAGACCTAGTGGATATGGCTTTAGAAATCGGAGGCTCCAATGCCTGAGGGCATGGAGAAGATAAATTAATAAGTTCTAAGGACTGGGATGGAGGATTTTTTTTACTAGAATCCGTGGCTGTCTTTTTAGGTGAACTAATAACACGCCCACCTTTATTTTCTCGGCTATCCTCAGAGTGCGGAGCGTTGTCGATACAAGTGAAAGACCTAAACATTTTTTCGTAATGCTTAAATTTCTCAACAAGCGCCGACAGATCCTTCCCGATCTCAGAAAAACCATTTCTGGACTGCCTGAAGAATTTAAATAAATCAACTTCGGTTGATCTACATTTTTGACAAGACCAACGAAGACCCTTACCCTCGTTAATAGCGTCTAATACTCTACCGCTCAAACCAGCACATTTTATATGGGCAATCCCATCGCAGAGCCAGCATGACACATAGGAGTCGCTTTTAACGTGGCAATTGGTGTAAATACACGACATGTTTAAAATTATATTTATTTTTAAGTTTTAGAAGCAAAATAGCAATAACGGTTTTGAAAACGATGTATTAATCAGTGAACCAATCAGCTGGTAAATATCAGTTGGAAAGCTATGTAGCGAACAGTTTTAAATGCACTGTATATTTGACACCTAATAAACACAACGCAAACAGCTGTGACAAAGATGAAACAGCAGAAATGACAAAAAGACAAAAAGAGCAAAATCAATGTGCACAAACAAAAACAATTGTACAAGAACAATATATTATATGAAACAAAATACTCGTCACATGAAATTAAGAATATCAAGTTAAATTAATCAAATTTACGGGAAATTTTGATGTTTTACTTATCTTTAAATTGTGCACCAGAAGTTTATTAACACTTTTTTTAATTTTTTACTTTAATAAGCGTAAACAGCTTTATAAACCACAAAATTTAAACAGATCACAGAAAAACACAGCTTCACCGCTTGACGTTTGCGTAGATTGATTAACATATAATTTTTTCAAAAACAAATATTGCGAAATTTCAAGGATAAAATTTTAAAATGACATTTTCAATATTTACCAGCCCTTCTGCACCAGAAAAATAGCTACTCATAAAAATACAATCGCCGTTCGGAGTCGACGTGAAACTGAAGGTCCCTCCGCTTTGTGTGACAACATCAAGGCGCACGCCACAAATCGGAGGAGAAGCTCGGCCAAACACATGTGTAAGCGCAAATCTATTATTATTATTATTCTGCACCAGAAACTTGAATCTGTTTAACAAACCTAATACAAATGTGCGCTCTTAAGACGAATGCACAGGAAATTAAAATTTTTGTAACGTTGCTAGAGCTCTTTTCAGATTTATGTCTTTAACACCAAATTATTTGATTAACAAATTTTTACCTAGAACCTGAAACCGAATCGTAAACGCACTACAGAGAGTTTTAGGGCCGTTCAATATATGGTTAACCCAAACCGGTGGTCGGTGGTAAAATGTCGATAATGACGTTTAACTGGGAGGTAGTGATAATCAGACATTGAAAAAACGGCACTAGGGTTGGTTTCGCCATCTACTCTCTGTTATATGCATAGCAGTAGCGCTCTATGAACAAACAGCTCCTATAAAGGTTTTATCTTGTTGCTTTAAATAGAAAAGTTCTTTAAATGTAAATTCTATCTTAAACTGAAGCATTTTCACCTAAGCTAATCCTTTGACCACTTCGGTATGTTAATTATAGACAACTGTTTTCCGTTTACCTTTAACATCCCATGGCACACGACTATGTAGCAGTATCCGCATCGCCTTAACAGTATTCAGAAGAAGCACATCGTACTAACTGAAACTTTTTCGCCTGTACACTTTTTAGATGCATGCATGTGCATTTTGCGTGCCTTTTATCGTATCTCTGTATTTCACTAACTCCCTGTGTGAGGAAACCAAATAATGTAATTCTTAACAGAAGTGCCTAAAATTTTAACAATTTGGCCATGTTAAACACAGCTGAAGCTAAATTCCGGTATTTCTCTTACTAGCGCCTGAAACTATACTTATTATTTAACAAATTTATAGCGTTTTTACGTTCTTAGACAAATTACGCTCTCTTAGCCATAAATTTAATACTGTGTTTTGACCGCCTTCATATCAAGACCCCTGGACCATCTAGGGAATTCATTTATGTCCTATATTGCATTGTCACCGTGATTGCAACTATGCTGAAAATTTCAAGACTCTAGCTTGTCGGGAAGTTAGTTTGAAATCGATAAGAAATGTCCGCGAGATGACCAAGTTAAATAAAAGCTTGTAATAATTGTTAAAGAGCGAAAAGTTGTACCTTTTACGGTCCCTGACTCGAACTGTTTTGAGACATTGGTAAGCTTGGAAAGAGATCTATAATTCTGAATATTTTTTGCACCTTGTAAAGCTTGCCATAATAGCGGTTTTTTGTCAAAAATTATGCCAAAAAATACCAAAAACCAAATACCTTATCCTAATAATAATTTTCAGCCATTAAAACTTGTACTTCAGTGAATGGAAATCGCTTTTGGCACATTTTGACAGATTTTTACTCATTACTTTACTCATATTTTACTTTTTTCGATTTTTTTCCAAAAATTATTAAATTTGTTCTGTTGGTATTTGGGCGCAAATATTTAATTTGAATCTTTATTGAAAAATGCGCATATTACGTCTATGATATTGCGATGGATAGTTGATCTTTAACGTTCAAATGACAAAATAGACATTTCCGAATCATACTCTTATACAAATCTGACAGCTTATTTTGTATTAAAGTATTTCGCAAAGCCAAACGCACATAAATAAAAAACATTTGCAAAATCAAGAATTTTTCTAAATAAATGTTTTTATTCTATGAAATATTGAATAGTTTTTGTTACGTTTTCGGAAAATATGCATTGAAATCAGACAGAAAACATCTAAGTGATGCTGGACGGCAATGCTACGATTACTATTTTCCCAAACTTGTTGGAAAAAGTGGAATATGGTCCCGAATTTACATGTCTTCTATGCACGCTTTTCATTGCCATTCGCTGTACCAACCGAAGCGACCCGAGAAATACCAATATGACATGTGTGTTTTTTTTTTTTTTTTTTTTTTTTTTTAAGGGGGGCGCAGGTATTCTGCTAGCGCCGTGAAATATATATATATTTTTTTGTTAAGGGGGGGGAGGCGCAGGTATTCTGCTAGCGCCGTGAAAATTTTATATATTTTTTTTTTTTGTAAAGGGGGGGGCGCAGGTATTCTGCTAGCGCCGTGAAAATCTTATTTTTT
Organism: Rhagoletis zephyria; assembly: GCF_001687245.7. Taxonomy (NCBI): domain Eukaryota; kingdom Metazoa; phylum Arthropoda; class Insecta; order Diptera; family Tephritidae; genus Rhagoletis; species Rhagoletis zephyria. Next base: position 44,330 of record NW_016157521.1, on the reverse strand, counting down.
TTTCTTAGACCTTTTGTCTATTAGTTTAATAGTTTATATTTCACTTTCGCACTTTAACTTAACTCTTTGTTTTAATTCGAGTTTTTTTTTTTTGTTTTTATTCACTTATAATTGTTTTTAATAGTCTTCACTTTTAATTGTTTTTTAGTTGGATTTATTTTTTCATACACCGCACCGAACTGAGTAGCACATCCGCACGCGACTGCTGACCGTAACTTTCACCAAGGAGAATATTGCCGAGGCCATCCGCAACCAGATAAAGGAGCTAAACCACCTTAACGAGAATGCGATAAAAAGCATCAGGGCGGCTTATGCGGGCACACAAACCGCGGTGGTAAATCTCCCAGCGCAGGAGGCAAGATTACTTCTTGACGCGCAGAAAATAAAGATAGGATGGGTTGTGTGCAGAGTAAGGGAGAAACCGAACCCCAAAAAATGCTTCAGGTGCCTGGAATATGGCCATATAGCGAGAGACTGCAAAAACGCGGAAGACAGAAGTCAATGCTGCCTAAAATGTGGAGAAAATAGACACTTTGCGAAAGCCTGCGACAAAAAGCCACACTGCAGAGCATGCAAAAACCAGGGAAGAAAGAACACAGAGCACCAGATAGGTAGTTGGAGGTGTCCGCTATACCAGGAGGCGTGCAAGAAATCAAGAAAATGAGAGTCATGCAGTTGAATCTCAACCACTGCGAAGCAGCGCAAGAGCTGCTCAGGCAAACGGTGTACGAGGAGAAGGTTAACATAGCAATAATCAGCGAGCAGTATAAAAATATAGACAGTGGAGCATGGATATCGGACCTCACAGGCAAAGCTGCAATATGGACATGCGGAGGAAAAGCTTTCCAAGAAAAGCCGCTGCTTGGTAAAAGCTACTACACACGAGCGAAGGTAGACGGTTTTAACTTTTATAGCTGCTACATACCACCAAGTATGAATACGAGAACATCCTAGACAGTTTGGTTCAACAAGTCCGGACCACCACAATGAACGTTAAGCAGGGGACTTCAATGCATGGGCAGTGGAATGGGGTAGCGTCCACACAAACAGGCGGGGAGATGCACTACTAAAGGCGTTTTCGGTACTTGATGCGGTGCTTCTGAATTCGGGGAACAAAAATACCTTTGAGAAGAATGGTCGAGGCTCGGTGATTGACTTTACTTTCGCTAGTAGTTCCTTGGTGCGCTCAACGAGCTGGAAGGTGTCGGACCTCTATACGAGCAGTGACCATCTGGCAATCATGATGGAGCTAGGGAATTGTGCACAGAGCCGACAAAGGGCGATCTCCAGGAAGGTGCAAACGAGGGGCTGGAAGGTAGAGACTCTGGATGAAGAGCTCTTCAGACTCGTGCTGGATGAGGAAATGGCCACTGAGGATAACACTGAGCTCCAGGCTGAAACACTGGTGAGGCACATCAGTAAAGCCTGCGACGGTGCTATGTGCAGGTGAAAACACGGCTCTCTCAGGCAGCCGGCGTACTGGTGGAACGAAAAAATCCAGGCCATAAGGGGTGAGTGTCATAAGGCGAGGCGGTTGTGTCAAAGGAACCGTGGCTCGATGGAACATGCCGTGCTGCGCGAGGCGTTCAAAAAGAAGCGAAGTGACCTTAAAAAAGCCATCAAAAGCAGCAAAACCAGCTGCTTTAAGGAGCTCTGCGAAAAGGTGGACGAAAACCCATGGGGTGATGCCTACAAGGTGGTCATGAAGAAAATAAAAGGTGGTAAAGGCCAGGCACCAACCTGTCCCACCCTCCTAAAAGACGTCGTGCAAACTCTCTTCCCTGTGCAAACGCCAGGAGGTCGGCGACCGCAAGCAGAGAAACCGGAGGGAATGGAAGCACCAACGGTTACAGACGAGGAGGTGGTCCAAGCAGCAGAAAGA